>NC_083462.1:35148738-35345371 GCF_030014155.1 Tachysurus vachellii
CCCCGACGGGGAGGCTGTTTTCCTGCCCAGTTCCAACTCTAAATGGCCTCGAATCTCGACAAATGGCACGCGACAACTGCCTCAGGTTTTTGTCCCCTTGGGATCTTAAGTCCAACGTAAGAATGCCTAGAACTTCTCTGTTAAAAAGCAGAAAAGTAATCTATTATTATTAACGAAAGTTTTTACAGATCAAGCACTGCAAATGCATCCAAGACCAATCAGAAGCAAAACAACAAGTTTTGATTTGATCCCTTAAACTGGCACCTAGTTTACATTTATCTTCTCTCGATGGGGAGTGCGGGGAGGCCTTATGGAACAAAGCCAAGACTTCTCACAATAGCAGAAATTGATCTATTTTTAAGGATACAGTTTTGACAAAAGCACAATGGCCAAGCCCCAAGACTCATGACATAAGCAACAGGTGGAAGTGACAGGTACTGGCACCTATTTTCAAGTTATCTCACTTGATGGAGGTTGCTTGTATCCACGTAACAAACCAAACTCTCTTACTAAAGCAAAATATCCTACGTAGTTGATATAATGAACATTGACAGAAGCAGCACTGCCATGCACCAAGACTCAATCAGAGAGCAAGAAGCCACAGAGTTTGATTTGATCCCTTAAACTGGCACCCTATTTTAGGCATTTAACTTGCACTCGATGGGGAGGTTGCTTTGTAGTTCCAACTGTAACAAAGCCAAGACTTCTCTGACAAAAGCAGCAAATTGATCCTAGTTAATAGAAGGGAACAGGTTTGACAAAAGCAGCACTGCCAAGCCCCAAGACTCAGAGAGCAAGAAGCCACAGAGTTTGATTCGATCCCATAAACTGGCACCTTATATTCGGCATTTATCTTGCACTTGATGGGGAGGTTGCTTTGTAGTTCCAACTGTAACAAAGCCAAGACTTCTCTGACAAAAGCAGCAAATTGATCCTACTGTAGTTGATATAATGGAACAGGTTTGACAAAAGCAGCACTGCCAAGCCCCAAGACTCAGAGAGCAAGAAGCCACAGAGTTTGATTCGATCCCTTAAACTGGCACCCTATTTTCGGCATTTATCTTGCACTTGATGGGGAGGTTGCTTTGTAGTTCCAACTGTAACAAAGCCAAGACTTCTCTGACAAAAGCAGCAAATTGATCCTACTGTAGTTGATATAATGGAACAGGTTTGACAGAAGCAGCACTGCCAAGCCCCAAGACTCAATCAGAGAGAAAGATGCTACACAGTTTGATTTGATCTCTGAACCTGGCACCCTATTTTCGGCATTTAACTTGCACTGGGGCAGGCGCAGTCTAGTCCCAGTTGCCGGCAGCCTTCCACTGTCAGGACAGGTGTTCCTCGTTAGTATAGTGGACAGTATCTCCGCCTGTCACGCGGAAGACCGGGGTTCGATTCCCCGACGGGGAGGCTGTTTTCTGCCCAGTTCCAACTCTAAGAAGGCCACGACGTCTCGGACAAAAGGGGCACTGCTCTCAACTTGCCTGCCAGTGTTTCGGGTCCTCGATGGGGAGGTTGCTTTATAGTTCCAACTGTAAGAAAGCCAAGACTTCTCTGATAAAAAGCAGCAAATTAATCCTAATTAGTATAACGGAACAGGTTTGACAGAAGCAGCACTGCCATGCACCAAGACTCAATCAGAGAGCAAGAAGCCACAGAGTTTGATTTGATCCCTTAAACTGGCACCCTATTTTAGGCATTTAACTTGCACTCGATGGGGAGGTTGCTTTGTAGTTCCAACTGTAACAAAGCCAAGACTTCTCTGACAAAAGCAGCAAATTGATCCTAGTTAATAGAAGGGAACAGGTTTGACAAAAGCAGCACTGCCAAGCCCCAAGACTCAGAGAGCAAGAAGCCACAGAGTTTGATTCGATCCCTTAAACTGGCACCCTATTTTCGGCATTTATCTTGCACTTGATGGGGAGGTTGCTTTGTAGTTCCAACTGTAACAAAGCCAAGACTTCTCTGACAAAAGCAGCAAATTGATCCTACTGTAGTTGATATAATGGAACAGGTTTGACAAAAGCAGCACTGCCAAGCCCCAAGACTCAGAGAGCAAGAAGCCACAGAGTTTGATTCGATCCCTTAAACTGGCACCCTATTTTCGGCATTTATCTTGCACTTGATGGGGAGGTTGCTTTGTAGTTCCAACTGTAACAAAGCCAAGACTTCTCTGACAAAAGCAGCAAATTGATCCTACTGTAGTTGATATAATGGAACAGGTTTGACAGAAGCAGCACTGCCAAGCCCCAAGACTCAATCAGAGAGAAAGATGCTACACAGTTTGATTTGATCTCTGAACCTGGCACCCTATTTTCGGCATTTAACTTGCACTGGGGCAGGCGCAGTCTAGTCCCAGTTGCCGGCAGCCTTCCACTGTCAGGACAGGTGTTCCTCGTTAGTATAGTGGACAGTATCTCCGCCTGTCACGCGGAAGACCGGGGTTCGATTCCCCGACGGGGAGGCTGTTTTCTGCCCAGTTCCAACTCTAAGAAGGCCACGACGTCTCGGACAAAAGGGGCACTGCTCTCAACTTGCCTGCCAGTGTTTCGGGTCCTCGATGGGGAGGTTGCTTTATAGTTCCAACTGTAAGAAAGCCAAGACTTCTCTGATAAAAAGCAGCAAATTAATCCTAATTAGTATAACGGAAAAGGTTTGACAGAAGCAGCACTGCAATGCACCAAGACTCAATCAGAGAGCAAGAAGCAACAGAGTTTGATTTGATCCCTTAAACTGGCACCCTATTTTAGGCATTTAACTTGCACTCGATGGGGAGGTTGCTTTGTAGTTCCAACTGTAACAAAGCCAAGACTTCTCTGACAAAAGCAGCAAATTGATCCTAGTTAATAGAAGGGAACAGGTTTGACAAAAGCAGCACTGCCAAGCCCCAAGACTCAGAGAGCAAGAAGCCACAGAGTTTGATTCGATCCCTTAAACTGGCACCCTATTTTCGGCATTTATCTTGCACTTGATGGGGAGGTTGCTTTGTAGTTCCAACTGTAACAAAGCCAAGACTTCTCTGACAAAAGCAGCAAATTGATCCTACTGTAGTTGATATAAGGGAACAGGTTTGACAGAAGCAGCACTGCCAAGCCCCAAGACTCAATCAGAGAGAAAGATGCTACACAGTTTGATTTGATCTCTGAACCTGGCACCCTATTTTCGGCATTTAACTTGCACTGGGGCAGGCGCAGTCTAGTCCCAGTTGCCGGCAGCCTTCCACTGTCAGGACAGGTGTTCCTCGTTAGTATAGTGGACAGTATCTCCGCCTGTCACGCGGAAGACCGGGGTTCGATTCCCCGACGGGGAGGCTGTTTTCTGCCCAGTTCCAACTCTAAGAAGGCCACGACGTCTCGGACAAAAGGGGCACTGCTCTCAACTTGCCTGCCAGTGTTTCGGGTCCTCGATGGGGAGGTTGCTTTATAGTTCCAACTGTAAGAAAGCCAAGACTTCTCTGATAAAAAGCAGCAAATTAATCCTAATTAGTATAACGGAACAGGTTTGACAGAAGCAGCACTGCCATGCACCAAGACTCAATCAGAGAGCAAGAAGCCACAGAGTTTGATTTGATCCCTTAAACTGGCACCCTATTTTAGGCATTTAACTTGCACTCGATGGGGAGGTTGCTTTGTAGTTCCAACTGTAACAAAGCCAAGACTTCTCTGACAAAAGCAGCAAATTGATCCTAGTTAATAGAAGGGAACAGGTTTGACAAAAGCAGCACTGCCAAGCCCCAAGACTCAGAGAGCAAGAAGCCACAGAGTTTGATTCGATCCCATAAACTGGCACCCTATATTCGGCATTTATCTTGCACTTGATGGGGAGGTTGCTTTGTAGTTCCAACTGTAACAAAGCCAAGACTTCTCTGACAAAAGCAGCAAATTGATCCTACTGTAGTTGATATAATGGAACAGGTTTGACAAAAGCAGCACTGCCAAGCCCCAAGACTCAGAGAGCAAGAAGCCACAGAGTTTGATTCGATCCCTTAAACTGGCACCCTATTTTCGGCATTTATCTTGCACTTGATGGGGAGGTTGCTTTGTAGTTCCAACTGTAACAAAGCCAAGACTTCTCTGACAAAAGCAGCAAATTGATCCTACTGTAGTTGATATAATGGAACAGGTTTGACAGAAGCAGCACTGCCAAGCCCCAAGACTCAATCAGAGAGAAAGATGCTACACAGTTTGATTTGATCTCTGAACCTGGCACCCTATTTTCGGCATTTAACTTGCACTGGGGCAGGCGCAGTCTAGTCCCAGTTGCCGGCAGCCTTCCACTGTCAGGACAGGTGTTCCTCGTTAGTATAGTGGACAGTATCTCCGCCTGTCACGCGGAAGACCGGGGTTCGATTCCCCGACGGGGAGGCTGTTTTCTGCCCAGTTCCAACTCTAAGAAGGCCACGACGTCTCGGACAAAAGGGGCACTGCTCTCAACTTGCCTGCCAGTGTTTCGGGTCCTCGATGGGGAGGTTGCTTTATAGTTCCAACTGTAAGAAAGCCAAGACTTCTCTGATAAAAAGCAGCAAATTAATCCTAATTAGTATAACGGAAAAGGTTTGACAGAAGCAGCACTGCAATGCACCAAGACTCAATCAGAGAGCAAGAAGCAACAGAGTTTGATTTGATCCCTTAAACTGGCACCCTATTTTAGGCATTTAACTTGCACTCGATGGGGAGGTTGCTTTGTAGTTCCAACTGTAACAAAGCCAAGACTTCTCTGACAAAAGCAGCAAATTGATCCTAGTTAATAGAAGGGAACAGGTTTGACAAAAGCAGCACTGCCAAGCCCCAAGACTCAGAGAGCAAGAAGCCACAGAGTTTGATTCGATCCCTTAAACTGGCACCCTATTTTCGGCATTTATCTTGCACTTGATGGGGAGGTTGCTTTGTAGTTCCAACTGTAACAAAGCCAAGACTTCTCTGACAAAAGCAGCAAATTGATCCTACTGTAGTTGATATAATGGAACAGGTTTGACAAAAGCAGCACTGCCAAGCCCCAAGACTCAGAGAGCAAGAAGCCACAGAGTTTGATTCGATCCCTTAAACTGGCACCCTATTTTCGGCATTTATCTTGCACTTGATGGGGAGGTTGCTTTGTAGTTCCAACTGTAACAAAGCCAAGACTTCTCTGACAAAAGCAGCAAATTGATCCTACTGTAGTTGATATAATGGAACAGGTTTGACAGAAGCAGCACTGCCAAGCCCCAAGACTCAATCAGAGAGAAAGATGCTACACAGTTTGATTTGATCTCTGAACCTGGCACCCTATTTTCGGCATTTAACTTGCACTGGGGCAGGCGCAGTCTAGTCCCAGTTGCCGGCAGCCTTCCACTGTCAGGACAGGTGTTCCTCGTTAGTATAGTGGACAGTATCTCCGCCTGTCACGCGGAAGACCGGGGTTCGATTCCCCGACGGGGAGGCTGTTTTCTGCCCAGTTCCAACTCTAAGAAGGCCACGACGTCTCGGACAAAAGGGGCACTGCTCTCAACTTGCCTGCCAGTGTTTCGGGTCCTCGATGGGGAGGTTGCTTTATAGTTCCAACTGTAAGAAAGCCAAGACTTCTCTGATAAAAAGCAGCAAATTAATCCTAATTAGTATAACGGAAAAGGTTTGACAGAAGCAGCACTGCAATGCACCAAGACTCAATCAGAGAGCAAGAAGCAACAGAGTTTGATTTGATCCCTTAAACTGGCACCCTATTTTAGGCATTTAACTTGCACTCGATGGGGAGGTTGCTTTGTAGTTCCAACTGTAACAAAGCCAAGACTTCTCTGACAAAAGCAGCAAATTGATCCTAGTTAATAGAAGGGAACAGGTTTGACAAAAGCAGCACTGCCAAGCCCCAAGACTCAGAGAGCAAGAAGCCACAGAGTTTGATTCGATCCCTTAAACTGGCACCCTATTTTCGGCATTTATCTTGCACTTGATGGGGAGGTTGCTTTGTAGTTCCAACTGTAACAAAGCCAAGACTTCTCTGACAAAAGCAGCAAATTGATCCTACTGTAGTTGATATAATGGAACAGGTTTGACAGAAGCAGCACTGCCAAGCCCCAAGACTCAATCAGAGAGAAAGATGCTACACAGTTTGATTTGATCTCTGAACCTGGCACCCTATTTTCGGCATTTAACTTGCACTGGGGCAGGCGCAGTCTAGTCCCAGTTGCCGGCAGCCTTCCACTGTCAGGACAGGTGTTCCTCGTTAGTATAGTGGACAGTATCTCCGCCTGTCACGCGGAAGACCGGGGTTCGATTCCCCGACGGGGAGGCTGTTTTCTGCCCAGTTCCAACTCTAAGAAGGCCACGACGTCTCGGACAAAAGGGGCACTGCTCTCAACTTGCCTGCCAGTGTTTCGGGTCCTCGATGGGGAGGTTGCTTTATAGTTCCAACTGTAAGAAAGCCAAGACTTCTCTGATAAAAAGCAGCAAATTAATCCTAATTAGTATAACGGAAAAGGTTTGACAGAAGCAGCACTGCAATGCACCAAGACTCAATCAGAGAGCAAGAAGCCACAGAGTTTGATTTGATCCCTTAAACTGGCACCCTATTTTAGGCATTTAACTTGCACTCGATGGGGAGGTTGCTTTGTAGTTCCAACTGTAACAAAGCCAAGACTTCTCTGACAAAAGCAGCAAATTGATCCTAGTTAATAGAAGGGAACAGGTTTGACAAAAGCAGCACTGCCAAGCCCCAAGACTCAGAGAGCAAGAAGCCACAGAGTTTGATTCGATCCCATAAACTGGCACCTTATATTCGGCATTTATCTTGCACTTGATGGGGAGGTTGCTTTGTAGTTCCAACTGTAACAAAGCCAAGACTTCTCTGACAAAAGCAGCAAATTGATCCTACTGTAGTTGATATAATGGAACAGGTTTGACAAAAGCAGCACTGCCAAGCCCCAAGACTCAGAGAGCAAGAAGCCACAGAGTTTGATTCGATCCCTTAAACTGGCACCCTATTTTCGGCATTTATCTTGCACTTGATGGGGAGGTTGCTTTGTAGTTCCAACTGTAACAAAGCCAAGACTTCTCTGACAAAAGCAGCAAATTGATCCTAGTTAATATAAGGGAACAGGTTTGACAGAAGCAGCACTGCCAAGCCCCAAGACTCAATCAGAGAGAAAGATGCTACACAGTTTGATTTGATCTCTGAACCTGGCACCCTATTTTCGGCATTTAACTTGCACTGGGGCAGGCGCAGTCTAGTCCCAGTTGCCGGCAGCCTTCCACTGTCAGGACAGGTGTTCCTCGTTAGTATAGTGGACAGTATCTCCGCCTGTCACGCGGAAGACCGGGGTTCGATTCCCCGACGGGGAGGCTGTTTTCTGCCCAGTTCCAACTCTAAGAAGGCCACGACGTCTCGGACAAAAGGGGCACTGCTCTCAACTTGCCTGCCAGTGTTTCGGGTCCTCGATGGGGAGGTTGCTTTATAGTTCCAACTGTAAGAAAGCCAAGACTTCTCTGATAAAAAGCAGCAAATTAATCCTAATTAGTATAACGGAAAAGGTTTGACAGAAGCAGCACTGCCATGCACCAAGACTCAATCAGAGAGCAAGAAGCCACAGAGTTTGATTTGATCCCTTAAACTGGCACCCTATTTTAGGCATTTAACTTGCACTCGATGGGGAGGTTGCTTTGTAGTTCCAACTGTAACAAAGCCAAGACTTCTCTGACAAAAGCAGCAAATTGATCCTAGTTAATAGAAGGGAACAGGTTTGACAAAAGCAGCACTGCCAAGCCCCAAGACTCAGAGAGCAAGAAGCCACAGAGTTTGATTCGATCCCTTAAACTGGCACCCTATTTTCGGCATTTATCTTGCACTTGATGGGGAGGTTGCTTTGTAGTTCCAACTGTAACAAAGCCAAGACTTCTCTGACAAAAGCAGCAAATTGATCCTACTGTAGTTGATATAATGGAACAGGTTTGACAGAAGCAGCACTGCCAAGCCCCAAGACTCAATCAGAGAGAAAGATGCTACACAGTTTGATTTGATCTCTGAACCTGGCACCCTATTTTCGGCATTTAACTTGCACTGGGGCAGGCGCAGTCTAGTCCCAGTTGCCGGCAGCCTTCCACTGTCAGGACAGGTGTTCCTCGTTAGTATAGTGGACAGTATCTCCGCCTGTCACGCGGAAGACCGGGGTTCGATTCCCCGACGGGGAGGCTGTTTTCTGCCCAGTTCCAACTCTAAGAAGGCCACGACGTCTCGGACAAAAGGGGCACTGCTCTCAACTTGCCTGCCAGTGTTTCGGGTCCTCGATGGGGAGGTTGCTTTATAGTTCCAACTGTAAGAAAGCCAAGACTTCTCTGATAAAAAGCAGCAAATTAATCCTAATTAGTATAACGGAAAAGGTTTGACAGAAGCAGCACTGCAATGCACCAAGACTCAATCAGAGAGCAAGAAGCCACAGAGTTTGATTTGATCCCTTAAACTGGCACCCTATTTTAGGCATTTAACTTGCACTCGATGGGGAGGTTGCTTTGTAGTTCCAACTGTAACAAAGCCAAGACTTCTCTGACAAAAGCAGCAAATTGATCCTAGTTAATAGAAGGGAACAGGTTTGACAAAAGCAGCACTGCCAAGCCCCAAGACTCAGAGAGCAAGAAGCCACAGAGTTTGATTCGATCCCTTAAACTGGCACCCTATTTTCGGCATTTATCTTGCACTTGATGGGGAGGTTGCTTTGTAGTTCCAACTGTAACAAAGCCAAGACTTCTCTGACAAAAGCAGCAAATTGATCCTACTGTAGTTGATATAATGGAACAGGTTTGACAGAAGCAGCACTGCCAAGCCCCAAGACTCAATCAGAGAGAAAGATGCTACACAGTTTGATTTGATCTCTGAACCTGGCACCCTATTTTCGGCATTTAACTTGCACTGGGGCAGGCGCAGTCTAGTCCCAGTTGCCGGCAGCCTTCCACTGTCAGGACAGGTGTTCCTCGTTAGTATAGTGGACAGTATCTCCGCCTGTCACGCGGAAGACCGGGGTTCGATTCCCCGACGGGGAGGCTGTTTTCTGCCCAGTTCCAACTCTAAGAAGGCCACGACGTCTCGGACAAAAGGGGCACTGCTCTCAACTTGCCTGCCAGTGTTTCGGGTCCTCGATGGGGAGGTTGCTTTATAGTTCCAACTGTAAGAAAGCCAAGACTTCTCTGATAAAAAGCAGCAAATTAATCCTAATTAGTATAACGGAAAAGGTTTGACAGAAGCAGCACTGCAATGCACCAAGACTCAATCAGAGAGCAAGAAGCAACAGAGTTTGATTTGATCCCTTAAACTGGCACCCTATTTTAGGCATTTAACTTGCACTCGATGGGGAGGTTGCTTTGTAGTTCCAACTGTAACAAAGCCAAGACTTCTCTGACAAAAGCAGCAAATTGATCCTAGTTAATAGAAGGGAACAGGTTTGACAAAAGCAGCACTGCCAAGCCCCAAGACTCAGAGAGCAAGAAGCCACAGAGTTTGATTCGATCCCATAAACTGGCACCATATATTCGGCATTTATCTTGCACTTGATGGGGAGGTTGCTTTGTAGTTCCAACTGTAACAAAGCCAAGACTTCTCTGACAAAAGCAGCAAATTGATCCTACTGTAGTTGATATAATGGAACAGGTTTGACAAAAGCAGCACTGCCAAGCCCCAAGACTCAGAGAGCAAGAAGCCACAGAGTTTGATTCGATCCCTTAAACTGGCACCCTATTTTCGGCATTTATCTTGCACTTGATGGGGAGGTTGCTTTGTAGTTCCAACTGTAACAAAGCCAAGACTTCTCTGACAAAAGCAGCAAATTGATCCTAGTTAATATAAGGGAACAGGTTTGACAGAAGCAGCACTGCCAAGCCCCAAGACTCAATCAGAGAGAAAGATGCTACACAGTTTGATTTGATCTCTGAACCTGGCACCCTATTTTCGGCATTTAACTTGCACTGGGGTAGGCGCAGTCTAGTCCCAGTTGCCGGCAGCCTTCCACTGTCAGGACAGGTGTTCCTCGTTAGTATAGTGGACAGTATCTCCGCCTGTCACGCGGAAGACCGGGGTTCGATTCCCCGACGGGGAGGCTGTTTTCTGCCCAGTTCCAACTCTAAGAAGGCCACGACGTCTCGGACAAAAGGGGCACTGCTCTCAACTTGCCTGCCAGTGTTTCGGGTCCTCGATGGGGAGGTTGCTTTATAGTTCCAACTGTAAGAAAGCCAAGACTTCTCTGATAAAAAGCAGCAAATTAATCCTAATTAGTATAACGGAAAAGGTTTGACAGAAGCAGCACTGCAATGCACCAAGACTCAATCAGAGAGCAAGAAGCCACAGAGTTTGATTTGATCCCTTAAACTGGCACCCTATTTTAGGCATTTAACTTGCACTCGATGGGGAGGTTGCTTTGTAGTTCCAACTGTAACAAAGCCAAGACTTCTCTGACAAAAGCAGCAAATTGATCCTAGTTAATAGAAGGGAACAGGTTTGACAAAAGCAGCACTGCCAAGCCCCAAGACTCAGAGAGCAAGAAGCCACAGAGTTTGATTCGATCCCTTAAACTGGCACCCTATTTTCGGCATTTATCTTGCACTTGATGGGGAGGTTGCTTTGTAGTTCCAACTGTAACAAAGCCAAGACTTCTCTGACAAAAGCAGCAAATTGATCCTACTGTAGTTGATATAATGGAACAGGTTTGACAGAAGCAGCACTGCCAAGCCCCAAGACTCAATCAGAGAGAAAGATGCTACACAGTTTGATTTGATCTCTGAACCTGGCACCCTATTTTCGGCATTTAACTTGCACTGGGGCAGGCGCAGTCTAGTCCCAGTTGCCGGCAGCCTTCCACTGTCAGGACAGGTGTTCCTCGTTAGTATAGTGGACAGTATCTCCGCCTGTCACGCGGAAGACCGGGGTTCGATTCCCCGACGGGGAGGCTGTTTTCTGCCCAGTTCCAACTCTAAGAAGGCCACGACGTCTCGGACAAAAGGGGCACTGCTCTCAACTTGCCTGCCAGTGTTTCGGGTCCTCGATGGGGAGGTTGCTTTATAGTTCCAACTGTAAGAAAGCCAAGACTTCTCTGATAAAAAGCAGCAAATTAATCCTAATTAGTATAACGGAAAAGGTTTGACAGAAGCAGCACTGCAATGCACCAAGACTCAATCAGAGAGCAAGAAGCCACAGAGTTTGATTTGATCCCTTAAACTGGCACCCTATTTTAGGCATTTAACTTGCACTCGATGGGGAGGTTGCTTTGTAGTTCCAACTGTAACAAAGCCAAGACTTCTCTGACAAAAGCAGCAAATTGATCCTAGTTAATAGAAGGGAACAGGTTTGACAAAAGCAGCACTGCCAAGCCCCAAGACTCAGAGAGCAAGAAGCCACAGAGTTTGATTCGATCCCTTAAACTGGCACCCTATTTTCGGCATTTATCTTGCACTTGATGGGGAGGTTGCTTTGTAGTTCCAACTGTAACAAAGCCAAGACTTCTCTGACAAAAGCAGCAAATTGATCCTACTGTAGTTGATATAATGGAACAGGTTTGACAGAAGCAGCACTGCCAAGCCCCAAGACTCAATCAGAGAGAAAGATGCTACACAGTTTGATTTGATCTCTGAACCTGGCACCCTATTTTCGGCATTTAACTTGCACTGGGGCAGGCGCAGTCTAGTCCCAGTTGCCGGCAGCCTTCCACTGTCAGGACAGGTGTTCCTCGTTAGTATAGTGGACAGTATCTCCGCCTGTCACGCGGAAGACCGGGGTTCGATTCCCCGACGGGGAGGCTGTTTTCTGCCCAGTTCCAACTCTAAGAAGGCCACGACGTCTCGGACAAAAGGGGCACTGCTCTCAACTTGCCTGCCAGTGTTTCGGGTCCTCGATGGGGAGGTTGCTTTATAGTTCCAACTGTAAGAAAGCCAAGACTTCTCTGATAAAAAGCAGCAAATTAATCCTAATTAGTATAACGGAACAGGTTTGACAGAAGCAGCACTGCCATGCACCAAGACTCAATCAGAGAGCAAGAAGCCACAGAGTTTGATTTGATCCCTTAAACTGGCACCCTATTTTAGGCATTTAACTTGCACTCGATGGGGAGGTTGCTTTGTAGTTCCAACTGTAACAAAGCCAAGACTTCTCTGACAAAAGCAGCAAATTGATCCTAGTTAATAGAAGGGAACAGGTTTGACAAAAGCAGCACTGCCAAGCCCCAAGACTCAGAGAGCAAGAAGCCACAGAGTTTGATTCGATCCCATAAACTGGCACCTTATATTCGGCATTTATCTTGCACTTGATGGGGAGGTTGCTTTGTAGTTCCAACTGTAACAAAGCCAAGACTTCTCTGACAAAAGCAGCAAATTGATCCTACTGTAGTTGATATAATGGAACAGGTTTGACAAAAGCAGCACTGCCAAGCCCCAAGACTCAGAGAGCAAGAAGCCACAGAGTTTGATTCGATCCCTTAAACTGGCACCCTATTTTCGGCATTTATCTTGCACTTGATGGGGAGGTTGCTTTGTAGTTCCAACTGTAACAAAGCCAAGACTTCTCTGACAAAAGCAGCAAATTGATCCTAGTTAATATAAGGGAACAGGTTTGACAGAAGCAGCACTGCCAAGCCCCAAGACTCAATCAGAGAGAAAGATGCTACACAGTTTGATTTGATCTCTGAACCTGGCACCCTATTTTCGGCATTTAACTTGCACTGGGGCAGGCGCAGTCTAGTCCCAGTTGCCGGCAGCCTTCCACTGTCAGGACAGGTGTTCCTCGTTAGTATAGTGGACAGTATCTCCGCCTGTCACGCGGAAGACCGGGGTTCGATTCCCCGACGGGGAGGCTGTTTTCTGCCCAGTTCCAACTCTAAGAAGGCCACGACGTCTCGGACAAAAGGGGCACTGCTCTCAACTTGCCTGCCAGTGTTTCGGGTCCTCGATGGGGAGGTTGCTTTATAGTTCCAACTGTAAGAAAGCCAAGACTTCTCTGATAAAAAGCAGCAAATTAATCCTAATTAGTATAACGGAACAGGTTTGACAGAAGCAGCACTGCCATGCACCAAGACTCAATCAGAGAGCAAGAAGCCACAGAGTTTGATTTGATCCCTTAAACTGGCACCCTATTTTAGGCATTTAACTTGCACTCGATGGGGAGGTTGCTTTGTAGTTCCAACTGTAACAAAGCCAAGACTTCTCTGACAAAAGCAGCAAATTGATCCTAGTTAATAGAAGGGAACAGGTTTGACAAAAGCAGCACTGCCAAGCCCCAAGACTCAGAGAGCAAGAAGCCACAGAGTTTGATTCGATCCCATAAACTGGCACCTTATATTCGGCATTTATCTTGCACTTGATGGGGAGGTTGCTTTGTAGTTCCAACTGTAACAAAGCCAAGACTTCTCTGACAAAAGCAGCAAATTGATCCTACTGTAGTTGATATAATGGAACAGGTTTGACAAAAGCAGCACTGCCAAGCCCCAAGACTCAGAGAGCAAGAAGCCACAGAGTTTGATTCGATCCCTTAAACTGGCACCCTATTTTCGGCATTTATCTTGCACTTGATGGGGAGGTTGCTTTGTAGTTCCAACTGTAACAAAGCCAAGACTTCTCTGACAAAAGCAGCAAATTGATCCTACTGTAGTTGATATAATGGAACAGGTTTGACAGAAGCAGCACTGCCAAGCCCCAAGACTCAATCAGAGAGAAAGATGCTACACAGTTTGATTTGATCTCTGAACCTGGCACCCTATTTTCGGCATTTAACTTGCACTGGGGCAGGCGCAGTCTAGTCCCAGTTGCCGGCAGCCTTCCACTGTCAGGACAGGTGTTCCTCGTTAGTATAGTGGACAGTATCTCCGCCTGTCACGCGGAAGACCGGGGTTCGATTCCCCGACGGGGAGGCTGTTTTCTGCCCAGTTCCAACTCTAAGAAGGCCACGACGTCTCGGACAAAAGGGGCACTGCTCTCAACTTGCCTGCCAGTGTTTCGGGTCCTCGATGGGGAGGTTGCTTTATAGTTCCAACTGTAAGAAAGCCAAGACTTCTCTGATAAAAAGCAGCAAATTAATCCTAATTAGTATAACGGAAAAGGTTTGACAGAAGCAGCACTGCAATGCACCAAGACTCAATCAGAGAGCAAGAAGCAACAGAGTTTGATTTGATCCCTTAAACTGGCACCCTATTTTAGGCATTTAACTTGCACTCGATGGGGAGGTTGCTTTGTAGTTCCAACTGTAACAAAGCCAAGACTTCTCTGACAAAAGCAGCAAATTGATCCTAGTTAATAGAAGGGAACAGGTTTGACAAAAGCAGCACTGCCAAGCCCCAAGACTCAGAGAGCAAGAAGCCACAGAGTTTGATTCGATCCCTTAAACTGGCACCCTATTTTCGGCATTTATCTTGCACTTGATGGGGAGGTTGCTTTGTAGTTCCAACTGTAACAAAGCCAAGACTTCTCTGACAAAAGCAGCAAATTGATCCTACTGTAGTTGATATAATGGAACAGGTTTGACAGAAGCAGCACTGCCAAGCCCCAAGACTCAATCAGAGAGAAAGATGCTACACAGTTTGATTTGATCTCTGAACCTGGCACCCTATTTTCGGCATTTAACTTGCACTGGGGCAGGCGCAGTCTAGTCCCAGTTGCCGGCAGCCTTCCACTGTCAGGACAGGTGTTCCTCGTTAGTATAGTGGACAGTATCTCCGCCTGTCACGCGGAAGACCGGGGTTCGATTCCCCGACGGGGAGGCTGTTTTCTGCCCAGTTCCAACTCTAAGAAGGCCACGACGTCTCGGACAAAAGGGGCACTGCTCTCAACTTGCCTGCCAGTGTTTCGGGTCCTCGATGGGGAGGTTGCTTTATAGTTCCAACTGTAAGAAAGCCAAGACTTCTCTGATAAAAAGCAGCAAATTAATCCTAATTAGTATAACGGAAAAGGTTTGACAGAAGCAGCACTGCAATGCACCAAGACTCAATCAGAGAGCAAGAAGCAACAGAGTTTGATTTGATCCCTTAAACTGGCACCCTATTTTAGGCATTTAACTTGCACTCGATGGGGAGGTTGCTTTGTAGTTCCAACTGTAACAAAGCCAAGACTTCTCTGACAAAAGCAGCAAATTGATCCTAGTTAATAGAAGGGAACAGGTTTGACAAAAGCAGCACTGCCAAGCCCCAAGACTCAGAGAGCAAGAAGCCACAGAGTTTGATTCGATCCCATAAACTGGCACCTTATATTCGGCATTTATCTTGCACTTGATGGGGAGGTTGCTTTGTAGTTCCAACTGTAACAAAGCCAAGACTTCTCTGACAAAAGCAGCAAATTGATCCTACTGTAGTTGATATAATGGAACAGGTTTGACAAAAGCAGCACTGCCAAGCCCCAAGACTCAGAGAGCAAGAAGCCACAGAGTTTGATTCGATCCCTTAAACTGGCACCCTATTTTCGGCATTTATCTTGCACTTGATGGGGAGGTTGCTTTGTAGTTCCAACTGTAACAAAGCCAAGACTTCTCTGACAAAAGCAGCAAATTGATCCTAGTTAATATAAGGGAACAGGTTTGACAGAAGCAGCACTGCCAAGCCCCAAGACTCAATCAGAGAGAAAGATGCTACACAGTTTGATTTGATCTCTGAACCTGGCACCCTATTTTCGGCATTTAACTTGCACTGGGGCAGGCGCAGTCTAGTCCCAGTTGCCGGCAGCCTTCCACTGTCAGGACAGGTGTTCCTCGTTAGTATAGTGGACAGTATCTCCGCCTGTCACGCGGAAGACCGGGGTTCGATTCCCCGACGGGGAGGCTGTTTTCTGCCCAGTTCCAACTCTAAGAAGGCCACGACGTCTCGGACAAAAGGGGCACTGCTCTCAACTTGCCTGCCAGTGTTTCGGGTCCTCGATGGGGAGGTTGCTTTATAGTTCCAACTGTAAGAAAGCCAAGACTTCTCTGATAAAAAGCAGCAAATTAATCCTAATTAGTATAACGGAAAAGGTTTGACAGAAGCAGCACTGCAATGCACCAAGACTCAATCAGAGAGCAAGAAGCCACAGAGTTTGATTTGATCCCTTAAACTGGCACCCTATTTTAGGCATTTAACTTGCACTCGATGGGGAGGTTGCTTTGTAGTTCCAACTGTAACAAAGCCAAGACTTCTCTGACAAAAGCAGCAAATTGATCCTAGTTAATAGAAGGGAACAGGTTTGACAAAAGCAGCACTGCCAAGCCCCAAGACTCAGAGAGCAAGAAGCCACAGAGTTTGATTCGATCCCATAAACTGGCACCTTATATTCGGCATTTATCTTGCACTTGATGGGGAGGTTGCTTTGTAGTTCCAACTGTAACAAAGCCAAGACTTCTCTGACAAAAGCAGCAAATTGATCCTACTGTAGTTGATATAATGGAACAGGTTTGACAAAAGCAGCACTGCCAAGCCCCAAGACTCAGAGAGCAAGAAGCCACAGAGTTTGATTCGATCCCTTAAACTGGCACCCTATTTTCGGCATTTATCTTGCACTTGATGGGGAGGTTGCTTTGTAGTTCCAACTGTAACAAAGCCAAGACTTCTCTGACAAAAGCAGCAAATTGATCCTAGTTAATATAAGGGAACAGGTTTGACAGAAGCAGCACTGCCAAGCCCCAAGACTCAATCAGAGAGAAAGATGCTACACAGTTTGATTTGATCTCTGAACCTGGCACCCTATTTTCGGCATTTAACTTGCACTGGGGCAGGCGCAGTCTAGTCCCAGTTGCCGGCAGCCTTCCACTGTCAGGACAGGTGTTCCTCGTTAGTATAGTGGACAGTATCTCCGCCTGTCACGCGGAAGACCGGGGTTCGATTCCCCGACGGGGAGGCTGTTTTCTGCCCAGTTCCAACTCTAAGAAGGCCACGACGTCTCGGACAAAAGGGGCACTGCTCTCAACTTGCCTGCCAGTGTTTCGGGTCCTCGATGGGGAGGTTGCTTTATAGTTCCAACTGTAAGAAAGCCAAGACTTCTCTGATAAAAAGCAGCAAATTAATCCTAATTAGTATAACGGAAAAGGTTTGACAGAAGCAGCACTGCAATGCACCAAGACTCAATCAGAGAGCAAGAAGCAACAGAGTTTGATTTGATCCCTTAAACTGGCACCCTATTTTAGGCATTTAACTTGCACTCGATGGGGAGGTTGCTTTGTAGTTCCAACTGTAACAAAGCCAAGACTTCTCTGACAAAAGCAGCAAATTGATCCTAGTTAATATAAGGGAACAGGTTTGACAAAAGCAGCACTGCCAAGCCCCAAGACTCAGAGAGCAAGAAGCCACAGAGTTTGATTCGATCCCTTAAACTGGCACCCTATTTTCGGCATTTATCTTGCACTTGATGGGGAGGTTGCTTTGTAGTTCCAACTGTAACAAAGCCAAGACTTCTCTGACAAAAGCAGCAAATTGATCCTACTGTAGTTGATATAATGGAACAGGTTTGACAGAAGCAGCACTGCCATGCACCAAGACTCAATCAGAGAGCAAGAAGCCACAGAGTTTGATTTGATCCCTTAAACTGGCACCCTATTTTAGGCATTTAACTTGCACTCGATGGGGAGGTTGCTTTGTAGTTCCAACTGTAACAAAGCCAAGACTTCTCTGACAAAAGCAGCAAATTGATCCTAGTTAATAGAAGGGAACAGGTTTGACAAAAGCAGCACTGCCAAGCCCCAAGACTCAGAGAGCAAGAAGCCACAGAGTTTGATTCGATCCCTTAAACTGGCACCCTATTTTCGGCATTTATCTTGCACTTGATGGGGAGGTTGCTTTGTAGTTCCAACTGTAACAAAGCCAAGACTTCTCTGACAAAAGCAGCAAATTGATCCTACTGTAGTTGATATAATGGAACAGGTTTGACAAAAGCAGCACTGCCAAGCCCCAAGACTCAGAGAGCAAGAAGCCACAGAGTTTGATTCGATCCCTTAAACTGGCACCCTATTTTCGGCATTTATCTTGCACTTGATGGGGAGGTTGCTTTGTAGTTCCAACTGTAACAAAGCCAAGACTTCTCTGACAAAAGCAGCAAATTGATCCTACTGTAGTTGATATAATGGAACAGGTTTGACAGAAGCAGCACTGCCAAGCCCCAAGACTCAATCAGAGAGAAAGATGCTACACAGTTTGATTTGATCTCTGAACCTGGCACCCTATTTTCGGCATTTAACTTGCACTGGGGCAGGCGCAGTCTAGTCCCAGTTGCCGGCAGCCTTCCACTGTCAGGACAGGTGTTCCTCGTTAGTATAGTGGACAGTATCTCCGCCTGTCACGCGGAAGACCGGGGTTCGATTCCCCGACGGGGAGGCTGTTTTCTGCCCAGTTCCAACTCTAAGAAGGCCACGACGTCTCGGACAAAAGGGGCACTGCTCTCAACTTGCCTGCCAGTGTTTCGGGTCCTCGATGGGGAGGTTGCTTTATAGTTCCAACTGTAAGAAAGCCAAGACTTCTCTGATAAAAAGCAGCAAATTAATCCTAATTAGTATAACGGAAAAGGTTTGACAGAAGCAGCACTGCAATGCACCAAGACTCAATCAGAGAGCAAGAAGCCACAGAGTTTGATTTGATCCCTTAAACTGGCACCCTATTTTAGGCATTTAACTTGCACTCGATGGGGAGGTTGCTTTGTAGTTCCAACTGTAACAAAGCCAAGACTTCTCTGACAAAAGCAGCAAATTGATCCTAGTTAATAGAAGGGAACAGGTTTGACAAAAGCAGCACTGCCAAGCCCCAAGACTCAGAGAGCAAGAAGCCACAGAGTTTGATTCGATCCCTTAAACTGGCACCCTATTTTCGGCATTTATCTTGCACTTGATGGGGAGGTTGCTTTGTAGTTCCAACTGTAACAAAGCCAAGACTTCTCTGACAAAAGCAGCAAATTGATCCTACTGTAGTTGATATAAGGGAACAGGTTTGACAGAAGCAGCACTGCCAAGCCCCAAGACTCAATCAGAGAGAAAGATGCTACACAGTTTGATTTGATCTCTGAACCTGGCACCCTATTTTCGGCATTTAACTTGCACTGGGGCAGGCGCAGTCTAGTCCCAGTTGCCGGCAGCCTTCCACTGTCAGGACAGGTGTTCCTCGTTAGTATAGTGGACAGTATCTCCGCCTGTCACGCGGAAGACCGGGGTTCGATTCCCCGACGGGGAGGCTGTTTTCTGCCCAGTTCCAACTCTAAGAAGGCCACGACGTCTCGGACAAAAGGGGCACTGCTCTCAACTTGCCTGCCAGTGTTTCGGGTCCTCGATGGGGAGGTTGCTTTATAGTTCCAACTGTAAGAAAGCCAAGACTTCTCTGATAAAAAGCAGCAAATTAATCCTAATTAGTATAACGGAACAGGTTTGACAGAAGCAGCACTGCCATGCACCAAGACTCAATCAGAGAGCAAGAAGCCACAGAGTTTGATTTGATCCCTTAAACTGGCACCCTATTTTAGGCATTTAACTTGCACTCGATGGGGAGGTTGCTTTGTAGTTCCAACTGTAACAAAGCCAAGACTTCTCTGACAAAAGCAGCAAATTGATCCTAGTTAATAGAAGGGAACAGGTTTGACAAAAGCAGCACTGCCAAGCCCCAAGACTCAGAGAGCAAGAAGCCACAGAGTTTGATTCGATCCCTTAAACTGGCACCCTATTTTCGGCATTTATCTTGCACTTGATGGGGAGGTTGCTTTGTAGTTCCAACTGTAACAAAGCCAAGACTTCTCTGACAAAAGCAGCAAATTGATCCTAGTTAATATAAGGTAACAGGTTTGACAAAAGCAGCACTGCCAAGCCCCAAGACTCAGAGAGCAAGAAGCCACAGAGTTTGATTCGATCCCTTAAACTGGCACCCTATTTTCGGCATTTATCTTGCACTTGATGGGGAGGTTGCTTTGTAGTTCCAACTGTAACAAAGCCAAGACTTCTCTGACAAAAGCAGCAAATTGATCCTACTGTAGTTGATATAATGGAACAGGTTTGACAAAAGCAGCACTGCCAAGCCCCAAGACTCAGAGAGCAAGAAGCCACAGAGTTTGATTCGATCCCTTAAACTGGCACCCTATTTTCGGCATTTATCTTGCACTTGATGGGGAGGTTGCTTTGTAGTTCCAACTGTAACAAAGCCAAGACTTCTCTGACAAAAGCAGCAAATTGATCCTACTGTAGTTGATATAATGGAACAGGTTTGACAGAAGCAGCACTGCCAAGCCCCAAGACTCAATCAGAGAGAAAGATGCTACACAGTTTGATTTGATCTCTGAACCTGGCACCCTATTTTCGGCATTTAACTTGCACTGGGGCAGGCGCAGTCTAGTCCCAGTTGCCGGCAGCCTTCCACTGTCAGGACAGGTGTTCCTCGTTAGTATAGTGGACAGTATCTCCGCCTGTCACGCGGAAGACCGGGGTTCGATTCCCCGACGGGGAGGCTGTTTTCTGCCCAGTTCCAACTCTAAGAAGGCCACGACGTCTCGGACAAAAGGGGCACTGCTCTCAACTTGCCTGCCAGTGTTTCGGGTCCTCGATGGGGAGGTTGCTTTATAGTTCCAACTGTAAGAAAGCCAAGACTTCTCTGATAAAAAGCAGCAAATTAATCCTAATTAGTATAACGGAAAAGGTTTGACAGAAGCAGCACTGCAATGCACCAAGACTCAATCAGAGAGCAAGAAGCAACAGAGTTTGATTTGATCCCTTAAACTGGCACCCTATTTTAGGCATTTAACTTGCACTCGATGGGGAGGTTGCTTTGTAGTTCCAACTGTAACAAAGCCAAGACTTCTCTGACAAAAGCAGCAAATTGATCCTAGTTAATAGAAGGGAACAGGTTTGACAAAAGCAGCACTGCCAAGCCCCAAGACTCAGAGAGCAAGAAGCCACAGAGTTTGATTCGATCCCTTAAACTGGCACCCTATTTTCGGCATTTATCTTGCACTTGATGGGGAGGTTGCTTTGTAGTTCCAACTGTAACAAAGCCAAGACTTCTCTGACAAAAGCAGCAAATTGATCCTACTGTAGTTGATATAATGGAACAGGTTTGACAGAAGCAGCACTGCCAAGCCCCAAGACTCAATCAGAGAGAAAGATGCTACACAGTTTGATTTGATCTCTGAACCTGGCACCCTATTTTCGGCATTTAACTTGCACTGGGGTAGGCGCAGTCTAGTCCCAGTTGCCGGCAGCCTTCCACTGTCAGGACAGGTGTTCCTCGTTAGTATAGTGGACAGTATCTCCGCCTGTCACGCGGAAGACCGGGGTTCGATTCCCCGACGGGGAGGCTGTTTTCTGCCCAGTTCCAACTCTAAGAAGGCCACGACGTCTCGGACAAAAGGGGCACTGCTCTCAACTTGCCTGCCAGTGTTTCGGGTCCTCGATGGGGAGGTTGCTTTATAGTTCCAACTGTAAGAAAGCCAAGACTTCTCTGATAAAAAGCAGCAAATTAATCCTAATTAGTATAACGGAAAAGGTTTGACAGAAGCAGCACTGCAATGCACCAAGACTCAATCAGAGAGCAAGAAGCCACAGAGTTTGATTTGATCCCTTAAACTGGCACCCTATTTTAGGCATTTAACTTGCACTCGATGGGGAGGTTGCTTTGTAGTTCCAACTGTAACAAAGCCAAGACTTCTCTGACAAAAGCAGCAAATTGATCCTAGTTAATAGAAGGGAACAGGTTTGACAAAAGCAGCACTGCCAAGCCCCAAGACTCAGAGAGCAAGAAGCCACAGAGTTTGATTCGATCCCTTAAACTGGCACCCTATTTTCGGCATTTATCTTGCACTTGATGGGGAGGTTGCTTTGTAGTTCCAACTGTAACAAAGCCAAGACTTCTCTGACAAAAGCAGCAAATTGATCCTACTGTAGTTGATATAATGGAACAGGTTTGACAGAAGCAGCACTGCCAAGCCCCAAGACTCAATCAGAGAGAAAGATGCTACACAGTTTGATTTGATCTCTGAACCTGGCACCCTATTTTCGGCATTTAACTTGCACTGGGGCAGGCGCAGTCTAGTCCCAGTTGCCGGCAGCCTTCCACTGTCAGGACAGGTGTTCCTCGTTAGTATAGTGGACAGTATCTCCGCCTGTCACGCGGAAGACCGGGGTTCGATTCCCCGACGGGGAGGCTGTTTTCTGCCCAGTTCCAACTCTAAGAAGGCCACGACGTCTCGGACAAAAGGGGCACTGCTCTCAACTTGCCTGCCAGTGTTTCGGGTCCTCGATGGGGAGGTTGCTTTATAGTTCCAACTGTAAGAAAGCCAAGACTTCTCTGATAAAAAGCAGCAAATTAATCCTAATTAGTATAACGGAAAAGGTTTGACAGAAGCAGCACTGCAATGCACCAAGACTCAATCAGAGAGCAAGAAGCAACAGAGTTTGATTTGATCCCTTAAACTGGCACCCTATTTTAGGCATTTAACTTGCACTCGATGGGGAGGTTGCTTTGTAGTTCCAACTGTAACAAAGCCAAGACTTCTCTGACAAAAGCAGCAAATTGATCCTAGTTAATAGAAGGGAACAGGTTTGACAAAAGCAGCACTGCCAAGCCCCAAGACTCAGAGAGCAAGAAGCCACAGAGTTTGATTCGATCCCATAAACTGGCACCTTATATTCGGCATTTATCTTGCACTTGATGGGGAGGTTGCTTTGTAGTTCCAACTGTAACAAAGCCAAGACTTCTCTGACAAAAGCAGCAAATTGATCCTACTGTAGTTGATATAATGGAACAGGTTTGACAAAAGCAGCACTGCCAAGCCCCAAGACTCAGAGAGCAAGAAGCCACAGAGTTTGATTCGATCCCTTAAACTGGCACCCTATTTTCGGCATTTATCTTGCACTTGATGGGGAGGTTGCTTTGTAGTTCCAACTGTAACAAAGCCAAGACTTCTCTGACAAAAGCAGCAAATTGATCCTAGTTAATATAAGGGAACAGGTTTGACAGAAGCAGCACTGCCAAGCCCCAAGACTCAATCAGAGAGAAAGATGCTACACAGTTTGATTTGATCTCTGAACCTGGCACCCTATTTTCGGCATTTAACTTGCACTGGGGCAGGCGCAGTCTAGTCCCAGTTGCCGGCAGCCTTCCACTGTCAGGACAGGTGTTCCTCGTTAGTATAGTGGACAGTATCTCCGCCTGTCACGCGGAAGACCGGGGTTCGATTCCCCGACGGGGAGGCTGTTTTCTGCCCAGTTCCAACTCTAAGAAGGCCACGACGTCTCGGACAAAAGGGGCACTGCTCTCAACTTGCCTGCCAGTGTTTCGGGTCCTCGATGGGGAGGTTGCTTTATAGTTCCAACTGTAAGAAAGCCAAGACTTCTCTGATAAAAAGCAGCAAATTAATCCTAATTAGTATAACGGAACAGGTTTGACAGAAGCAGCACTGCAATGCACCAAGACTCAATCAGAGAGCAAGAAGCAACAGAGTTTGATTTGATCCCTTAAACTGGCACCCTATTTTAGGCATTTAACTTGCACTCGATGGGGAGGTTGCTTTGTAGTTCCAACTGTAACAAAGCCAAGACTTCTCTGACAAAAGCAGCAAATTGATCCTAGTTAATAGAAGGGAACAGGTTTGACAAAAGCAGCACTGCCAAGCCCCAAGACTCAGAGAGCAAGAAGCCACAGAGTTTGATTCGATCCCATAAACTGGCACCTTATATTCGGCATTTATCTTGCACTTGATGGGGAGGTTGCTTTGTAGTTCCAACTGTAACAAAGCCAAGACTTCTCTGACAAAAGCAGCAAATTGATCCTACTGTAGTTGATATAATGGAACAGGTTTGACAAAAGCAGCACTGCCAAGCCCCAAGACTCAGAGAGCAAGAAGCCACAGAGTTTGATTCGATCCCTTAAACTGGCACCCTATTTTCGGCATTTATCTTGCACTTGATGGGGAGGTTGCTTTGTAGTTCCAACTGTAACAAAGCCAAGACTTCTCTGACAAAAGCAGCAAATTGATCCTAGTTAATATAAGGGAACAGGTTTGACAGAAGCAGCACTGCCAAGCCCCAAGACTCAATCAGAGAGAAAGATGCTACACAGTTTGATTTGATCTCTGAACCTGGCACCCTATTTTCGGCATTTAACTTGCACTGGGGCAGGCGCAGTCTAGTCCCAGTTGCCGGCAGCCTTCCACTGTCAGGACAGGTGTTCCTCGTTAGTATAGTGGACAGTATCTCCGCCTGTCACGCGGAAGACCGGGGTTCGATTCCCCGACGGGGAGGCTGTTTTCTGCCCAGTTCCAACTCTAAGAAGGCCACGACGTCTCGGACAAAAGGGGCACTGCTCTCAACTTGCCTGCCAGTGTTTCGGGTCCTCGATGGGGAGGTTGCTTTATAGTTCCAACTGTAAGAAAGCCAAGACTTCTCTGATAAAAAGCAGCAAATTAATCCTAATTAGTATAACGGAAAAGGTTTGACAGAAGCAGCACTGCAATGCACCAAGACTCAATCAGAGAGCAAGAAGCCACAGAGTTTGATTTGATCCCTTAAACTGGCACCCTATTTTAGGCATTTAACTTGCACTCGATGGGGAGGTTGCTTTGTAGTTCCAACTGTAACAAAGCCAAGACTTCTCTGACAAAAGCAGCAAATTGATCCTAGTTAATAGAAGGGAACAGGTTTGACAAAAGCAGCACTGCCAAGCCCCAAGACTCAGAGAGCAAGAAGCCACAGAGTTTGATTCGATCCCTTAAACTGGCACCCTATTTTCGGCATTTATCTTGCACTTGATGGGGAGGTTGCTTTGTAGTTCCAACTGTAACAAAGCCAAGACTTCTCTGACAAAAGCAGCAAATTGATCCTACTGTAGTTGATATAATGGAACAGGTTTGACAGAAGCAGCACTGCCATGCACCAAGACTCAATCAGAGAGCAAGAAGCCACAGAGTTTGATTTGATCCCTTAAACTGGCACCCTATTTTAGGCATTTAACTTGCACTCGATGGGGAGGTTGCTTTGTAGTTCCAACTGTAACAAAGCCAAGACTTCTCTGACAAAAGCAGCAAATTGATCCTAGTTAATAGAAGGGAACAGGTTTGACAAAAGCAGCACTGCCAAGCCCCAAGACTCAGAGAGCAAGAAGCCACAGAGTTTGATTCGATCCCATAAACTGGCACCTTATATTCGGCATTTATCTTGCACTTGATGGGGAGGTTGCTTTGTAGTTCCAACTGTAACAAAGCCAAGACTTCTCTGACAAAAGCAGCAAATTGATCCTACTGTAGTTGATATAATGGAACAGGTTTGACAAAAGCAGCACTGCCAAGCCCCAAGACTCAGAGAGCAAGAAGCCACAGAGTTTGATTCGATCCCTTAAACTGGCACCCTATTTTCGGCATTTATCTTGCACTTGATGGGGAGGTTGCTTTGTAGTTCCAACTGTAACAAAGCCAAGACTTCTCTGACAAAAGCAGCAAATTGATCCTACTGTAGTTGATATAATGGAACAGGTTTGACAGAAGCAGCACTGCCAAGCCCCAAGACTCAATCAGAGAGAAAGATGCTACACAGTTTGATTTGATCTCTGAACCTGGCACCCTATTTTCGGCATTTAACTTGCACTGGGGCAGGCGCAGTCTAGTCCCAGTTGCCGGCAGCCTTCCACTGTCAGGACAGGTGTTCCTCGTTAGTATAGTGGACAGTATCTCCGCCTGTCACGCGGAAGACCGGGGTTCGATTCCCCGACGGGGAGGCTGTTTTCTGCCCAGTTCCAACTCTAAGAAGGCCACGACGTCTCGGACAAAAGGGGCACTGCTCTCAACTTGCCTGCCAGTGTTTCGGGTCCTCGATGGGGAGGTTGCTTTATAGTTCCAACTGTAAGAAAGCCAAGACTTCTCTGATAAAAAGCAGCAAATTAATCCTAATTAGTATAACGGAAAAGGTTTGACAGAAGCAGCACTGCAATGCACCAAGACTCAATCAGAGAGCAAGAAGCAACAGAGTTTGATTTGATCCCTTAAACTGGCACCCTATTTTAGGCATTTAACTTGCACTCGATGGGGAGGTTGCTTTGTAGTTCCAACTGTAACAAAGCCAAGACTTCTCTGACAAAAGCAGCAAATTGATCCTAGTTAATAGAAGGGAACAGGTTTGACAAAAGCAGCACTGCCAAGCCCCAAGACTCAGAGAGCAAGAAGCCACAGAGTTTGATTCGATCCCATAAACTGGCACCTTATATTCGGCATTTATCTTGCACTTGATGGGGAGGTTGCTTTGTAGTTCCAACTGTAACAAAGCCAAGACTTCTCTGACAAAAGCAGCAAATTGATCCTACTGTAGTTGATATAATGGAACAGGTTTGACAAAAGCAGCACTGCCAAGCCCCAAGACTCAGAGAGCAAGAAGCCACAGAGTTTGATTCGATCCCTTAAACTGGCACCCTATTTTCGGCATTTATCTTGCACTTGATGGGGAGGTTGCTTTGTAGTTCCAACTGTAACAAAGCCAAGACTTCTCTGACAAAAGCAGCAAATTGATCCTACTGTAGTTGATATAATGGAACAGGTTTGACAGAAGCAGCACTGCCAAGCCCCAAGACTCAATCAGAGAGAAAGATGCTACACAGTTTGATTTGATCTCTGAACCTGGCACCCTATTTTCGGCATTTAACTTGCACTGGGGTAGGCGCAGTCTAGTCCCAGTTGCCGGCAGCCTTCCACTGTCAGGACAGGTGTTCCTCGTTAGTATAGTGGACAGTATCTCCGCCTGTCACGCGGAAGACCGGGGTTCGATTCCCCGACGGGGAGGCTGTTTTCTGCCCAGTTCCAACTCTAAGAAGGCCACGACGTCTCGGACAAAAGGGGCACTGCTCTCAACTTGCCTGCCAGTGTTTCGGGTCCTCGATGGGGAGGTTGCTTTATAGTTCCAACTGTAAGAAAGCCAAGACTTCTCTGATAAAAAGCAGCAAATTAATCCTAATTAGTATAACGGAAAAGGTTTGACAGAAGCAGCACTGCAATGCACCAAGACTCAATCAGAGAGCAAGAAGCAACAGAGTTTGATTTGATCCCTTAAACTGGCACCCTATTTTAGGCATTTAACTTGCACTCGATGGGGAGGTTGCTTTGTAGTTCCAACTGTAACAAAGCCAAGACTTCTCTGACAAAAGCAGCAAATTGATCCTAGTTAATAGAAGGGAACAGGTTTGACAAAAGCAGCACTGCCAAGCCCCAAGACTCAGAGAGCAAGAAGCCACAGAGTTTGATTCGATCCCATAAACTGGCACCTTATATTCGGCATTTATCTTGCACTTGATGGGGAGGTTGCTTTGTAGTTCCAACTGTAACAAAGCCAAGACTTCTCTGACAAAAGCAGCAAATTGATCCTACTGTAGTTGATATAATGGAACAGGTTTGACAAAAGCAGCACTGCCAAGCCCCAAGACTCAGAGAGCAAGAAGCCACAGAGTTTGATTCGATCCCTTAAACTGGCACCCTATTTTCGGCATTTATCTTGCACTTGATGGGGAGGTTGCTTTGTAGTTCCAACTGTAACAAAGCCAAGACTTCTCTGACAAAAGCAGCAAATTGATCCTAGTTAATATAAGGGAACAGGTTTGACAGAAGCAGCACTGCCAAGCCCCAAGACTCAATCAGAGAGAAAGATGCTACACAGTTTGATTTGATCTCTGAACCTGGCACCCTATTTTCGGCATTTAACTTGCACTGGGGTAGGCGCAGTCTAGTCCCAGTTGCCGGCAGCCTTCCACTGTCAGGACAGGTGTTCCTCGTTAGTATAGTGGACAGTATCTCCGCCTGTCACGCGGAAGACCGGGGTTCGATTCCCCGACGGGGAGGCTGTTTTCTGCCCAGTTCCAACTCTAAGAAGGCCACGACGTCTCGGACAAAAGGGGCACTGCTCTCAACTTGCCTGCCAGTGTTTCGGGTCCTCGATGGGGAGGTTGCTTTATAGTTCCAACTGTAAGAAAGCCAAGACTTCTCTGATAAAAAGCAGCAAATTAATCCTAATTAGTATAACGGAAAAGGTTTGACAGAAGCAGCACTGCAATGCACCAAGACTCAATCAGAGAGCAAGAAGCAACAGAGTTTGATTTGATCCCTTAAACTGGCACCCTATTTTAGGCATTTAACTTGCACTCGATGGGGAGGTTGCTTTGTAGTTCCAACTGTAACAAAGCCAAGACTTCTCTGACAAAAGCAGCAAATTGATCCTAGTTAATAGAAGGGAACAGGTTTGACAAAAGCAGCACTGCCAAGCCCCAAGACTCAGAGAGCAAGAAGCCACAGAGTTTGATTCGATCCCTTAAACTGGCACCCTATTTTCGGCATTTATCTTGCACTTGATGGGGAGGTTGCTTTGTAGTTCCAACTGTAACAAAGCCAAGACTTCTCTGACAAAAGCAGCAAATTGATCCTACTGTAGTTGATATAATGGAACAGGTTTGACAGAAGCAGCACTGCCATGCACCAAGACTCAATCAGAGAGCAAGAAGCCACAGAGTTTGATTTGATCCCTTAAACTGGCACCCTATTTTAGGCATTTAACTTGCACTCGATGGGGAGGTTGCTTTGTAGTTCCAACTGTAACAAAGCCAAGACTTCTCTGACAAAAGCAGCAAATTGATCCTAGTTAATAGAAGGGAACAGGTTTGACAAAAGCAGCACTGCCAAGCCCCAAGACTCAGAGAGCAAGAAGCCACAGAGTTTGATTCGATCCCTTAAACTGGCACCCTATTTTCGGCATTTATCTTGCACTTGATGGGGAGGTTGCTTTGTAGTTCCAACTGTAACAAAGCCAAGACTTCTCTGACAAAAGCAGCAAATTGATCCTAGTTAATAGAATGGAACAGGTTTGACAAAAGCAGCACTGCCAAGCCCCAAGACTCAGAGAGCAAGAAGCCACAGAGTTTGATTCGATCCCTTAAACTGGCACCCTATTTTCGGCATTTATCTTGCACTTGATGGGGAGGTTGCTTTGTAGTTCCAACTGTAACAAAGCCAAGACTTCTCTGACAAAAGCAGCAAATTGATCCTACTGTAGTTGATATAATGGAACAGGTTTGACAGAAGCAGCACTGCCAAGCCCCAAGACTCAATCAGAGAGAAAGATGCTACACAGTTTGATTTGATCTCTGAACCTGGCACCCTATTTTCGGCATTTAACTTGCACTGGGGCAGGCGCAGTCTAGTCCCAGTTGCCGGCAGCCTTCCACTGTCAGGACAGGTGTTCCTCGTTAGTATAGTGGACAGTATCTCCGCCTGTCACGCGGAAGACCGGGGTTCGATTCCCCGACGGGGAGGCTGTTTTCTGCCCAGTTCCAACTCTAAGAAGGCCACGACGTCTCGGACAAAAGGGGCACTGCTCTCAACTTGCCTGCCAGTGTTTCGGGTCCTCGATGGGGAGGTTGCTTTATAGTTCCAACTGTAAGAAAGCCAAGACTTCTCTGATAAAAAGCAGCAAATTAATCCTAATTAGTATAACGGAAAAGGTTTGACAGAAGCAGCACTGCAATGCACCAAGACTCAATCAGAGAGCAAGAAGCAACAGAGTTTGATTTGATCCCTTAAACTGGCACCCTATTTTAGGCATTTAACTTGCACTCGATGGGGAGGTTGCTTTGTAGTTCCAACTGTAACAAAGCCAAGACTTCTCTGACAAAAGCAGCAAATTGATCCTAGTTAATAGAAGGGAACAGGTTTGACAAAAGCAGCACTGCCAAGCCCCAAGACTCAGAGAGCAAGAAGCCACAGAGTTTGATTCGATCCCATAAACTGGCACCTTATATTCGGCATTTATCTTGCACTTGATGGGGAGGTTGCTTTGTAGTTCCAACTGTAACAAAGCCAAGACTTCTCTGACAAAAGCAGCAAATTGATCCTACTGTAGTTGATATAATGGAACAGGTTTGACAAAAGCAGCACTGCCAAGCCCCAAGACTCAGAGAGCAAGAAGCCACAGAGTTTGATTCGATCCCTTAAACTGGCACCCTATTTTCGGCATTTATCTTGCACTTGATGGGGAGGTTGCTTTGTAGTTCCAACTGTAACAAAGCCAAGACTTCTCTGACAAAAGCAGCAAATTGATCCTACTGTAGTTGATATAATGGAACAGGTTTGACAGAAGCAGCACTGCCAAGCCCCAAGACTCAATCAGAGAGAAAGATGCTACACAGTTTGATTTGATCTCTGAACCTGGCACCCTATTTTCGGCATTTAACTTGCACTGGGGCAGGCGCAGTCTAGTCCCAGTTGCCGGCAGCCTTCCACTGTCAGGACAGGTGTTCCTCGTTAGTATAGTGGACAGTATCTCCGCCTGTCACGCGGAAGACCGGGGTTCGATTCCCCGACGGGGAGGCTGTTTTCTGCCCAGTTCCAACTCTAAGAAGGCCACGACGTCTCGGACAAAAGGGGCACTGCTCTCAACTTGCCTGCCAGTGTTTCGGGTCCTCGATGGGGAGGTTGCTTTATAGTTCCAACTGTAAGAAAGCCAAGACTTCTCTGATAAAAAGCAGCAAATTAATCCTAATTAGTATAACGGAAAAGGTTTGACAGAAGCAGCACTGCAATGCACCAAGACTCAATCAGAGAGCAAGAAGCAACAGAGTTTGATTTGATCCCTTAAACTGGCACCCTATTTTAGGCATTTAACTTGCACTCGATGGGGAGGTTGCTTTGTAGTTCCAACTGTAACAAAGCCAAGACTTCTCTGACAAAAGCAGCAAATTGATCCTAGTTAATAGAAGGGAACAGGTTTGACAAAAGCAGCACTGCCAAGCCCCAAGACTCAGAGAGCAAGAAGCCACAGAGTTTGATTCGATCCCATAAACTGGCACCTTATATTCGGCATTTATCTTGCACTTGATGGGGAGGTTGCTTTGTAGTTCCAACTGTAACAAAGCCAAGACTTCTCTGACAAAAGCAGCAAATTGATCCTACTGTAGTTGATATAATGGAACAGGTTTGACAAAAGCAGCACTGCCAAGCCCCAAGACTCAGAGAGCAAGAAGCCACAGAGTTTGATTCGATCCCTTAAACTGGCACCCTATTTTCGGCATTTATCTTGCACTTGATGGGGAGGTTGCTTTGTAGTTCCAACTGTAACAAAGCCAAGACTTCTCTGACAAAAGCAGCAAATTGATCCTAGTTAATATAATGGAACAGGTTTGACAGAAGCAGCACTGCCAAGCCCCAAGACTCAATCAGAGAGAAAGATGCTACACAGTTTGATTTGATCTCTGAACCTGGCACCCTATTTTCGGCATTTAACTTGCACTGGGGCAGGCGCAGTCTAGTCCCAGTTGCCGGCAGCCTTCCACTGTCAGGACAGGTGTTCCTCGTTAGTATAGTGGACAGTATCTCCGCCTGTCACGCGGAAGACCGGGGTTCGATTCCCCGACGGGGAGGCTGTTTTCTGCCCAGTTCCAACTCTAAGAAGGCCACGACGTCTCGGACAAAAGGGGCACTGCTCTCAACTTGCCTGCCAGTGTTTCGGGTCCTCGATGGGGAGGTTGCTTTATAGTTCCAACTGTAAGAAAGCCAAGACTTCTCTGATAAAAAGCAGCAAATTAATCCTAATTAGTATAACGGAAAAGGTTTGACAGAAGCAGCACTGCAATGCACCAAGACTCAATCAGAGAGCAAGAAGCAACAGAGTTTGATTTGATCCCTTAAACTGGCACCCTATTTTAGGCATTTAACTTGCACTCGATGGGGAGGTTGCTTTGTAGTTCCAACTGTAACAAAGCCAAGACTTCTCTGACAAAAGCAGCAAATTGATCCTAGTTAATAGAAGGGAACAGGTTTGACAAAAGCAGCACTGCCAAGCCCCAAGACTCAGAGAGCAAGAAGCCACAGAGTTTGATTCGATCCCTTAACCTGGCACCCTATTTTCGGCATTTATCTTGCACTTGATGGGGAGGTTGCTTTGTAGTTCCAACTGTAACAAAGCCAAGACTTCTCTGACAAAAGCAGCAAATTGATCCTACTGTAGTTGATATAATGGAACAGGTTTGACAGAAGCAGCACTGCCATGCACCAAGACTCAATCAGAGAGCAAGAAGCCACAGAGTTTGATTTGATCCCTTAAACTGGCACCCTATTTTAGGCATTTAACTTGCACTCGATGGGGAGGTTGCTTTGTAGTTCCAACTGTAACAAAGCCAAGACTTCTCTGACAAAAGCAGCAAATTGATCCTAGTTAATAGAAGGGAACAGGTTTGACAAAAGCAGCACTGCCAAGCCCCAAGACTCAGAGAGCAAGAAGCCACAGAGTTTGATTCGATCCCATAAACTGGCACCTTATATTCGGCATTTATCTTGCACTTGATGGGGAGGTTGCTTTGTAGTTCCAACTGTAACAAAGCCAAGACTTCTCTGACAAAAGCAGCAAATTGATCCTACTGTAGTTGATATAATGGAACAGGTTTGACAAAAGCAGCACTGCCAAGCCCCAAGACTCAGAGAGCAAGAAGCCACAGAGTTTGATTCGATCCCTTAAACTGGCACCCTATTTTCGGCATTTATCTTGCACTTGATGGGGAGGTTGCTTTGTAGTTCCAACTGTAACAAAGCCAAGACTTCTCTGACAAAAGCAGCAAATTGATCCTACTGTAGTTGATATAATGGAACAGGTTTGACAGAAGCAGCACTGCCAAGCCCCAAGACTCAATCAGAGAGAAAGATGCTACACAGTTTGATTTGATCTCTGAACCTGGCACCCTATTTTCGGCATTTAACTTGCACTGGGGCAGGCGCAGTCTAGTCCCAGTTGCCGGCAGCCTTCCACTGTCAGGACAGGTGTTCCTCGTTAGTATAGTGGACAGTATCTCCGCCTGTCACGCGGAAGACCGGGGTTCGATTCCCCGACGGGGAGGCTGTTTTCTGCCCAGTTCCAACTCTAAGAAGGCCACGACGTCTCGGACAAAAGGGGCACTGCTCTCAACTTGCCTGCCAGTGTTTCGGGTCCTCGATGGGGAGGTTGCTTTATAGTTCCAACTGTAAGAAAGCCAAGACTTCTCTGATAAAAAGCAGCAAATTAATCCTAATTAGTATAACGGAAAAGGTTTGACAGAAGCAGCACTGCAATGCACCAAGACTCAATCAGAGAGCAAGAAGCAACAGAGTTTGATTTGATCCCTTAAACTGGCACCCTATTTTAGGCATTTAACTTGCACTCGATGGGGAGGTTGCTTTGTAGTTCCAACTGTAACAAAGCCAAGACTTCTCTGACAAAAGCAGCAAATTGATCCTAGTTAATAGAAGGGAACAGGTTTGACAAAAGCAGCACTGCCAAGCCCCAAGACTCAGAGAGCAAGAAGCCACAGAGTTTGATTCGATCCCATAAACTGGCACCTTATATTCGGCATTTATCTTGCACTTGATGGGGAGGTTGCTTTGTAGTTCCAACTGTAACAAAGCCAAGACTTCTCTGACAAAAGCAGCAAATTGATCCTACTGTAGTTGATATAATGGAACAGGTTTGACAAAAGCAGCACTGCCAAGCCCCAAGACTCAGAGAGCAAGAAGCCACAGAGTTTGATTCGATCCCTTAAACTGGCACCCTATTTTCGGCATTTATCTTGCACTTGATGGGGAGGTTGCTTTGTAGTTCCAACTGTAACAAAGCCAAGACTTCTCTGACAAAAGCAGCAAATTGATCCTACTGTAGTTGATATAATGGAACAGGTTTGACAGAAGCAGCACTGCCAAGCCCCAAGACTCAATCAGAGAGAAAGATGCTACACAGTTTGATTTGATCTCTGAACCTGGCACCCTATTTTCGGCATTTAACTTGCACTGGGGCAGGCGCAGTCTAGTCCCAGTTGCCGGCAGCCTTCCACTGTCAGGACAGGTGTTCCTCGTTAGTATAGTGGACAGTATCTCCGCCTGTCACGCGGAAGACCGGGGTTCGATTCCCCGACGGGGAGGCTGTTTTCTGCCCAGTTCCAACTCTAAGAAGGCCACGACGTCTCGGACAAAAGGGGCACTGCTCTCAACTTGCCTGCCAGTGTTTCGGGTCCTCGATGGGGAGGTTGCTTTATAGTTCCAACTGTAAGAAAGCCAAGACTTCTCTGATAAAAAGCAGCAAATTAATCCTAATTAGTATAACGGAAAAGGTTTGACAGAAGCAGCACTGCAATGCACCAAGACTCAATCAGAGAGCAAGAAGCAACAGAGTTTGATTTGATCCCTTAAACTGGCACCCTATTTTAGGCATTTAACTTGCACTCGATGGGGAGGTTGCTTTGTAGTTCCAACTGTAACAAAGCCAAGACTTCTCTGACAAAAGCAGCAAATTGATCCTAGTTAATAGAAGGGAACAGGTTTGACAAAAGCAGCACTGCCAAGCCCCAAGACTCAGAGAGCAAGAAGCCACAGAGTTTGATTCGATCCCTTAAACTGGCACCCTATTTTCGGCATTTATCTTGCACTTGATGGGGAGGTTGCTTTGTAGTTCCAACTGTAACAAAGCCAAGACTTCTCTGACAAAAGCAGCAAATTGATCCTACTGTAGTTGATATAATGGAACAGGTTTGACAGAAGCAGCACTGCCAAGCCCCAAGACTCAATCAGAGAGAAAGATGCTACACAGTTTGATTTGATCTCTGAACCTGGCACCCTATTTTCGGCATTTAACTTGCACTGGGGCAGGCGCAGTCTAGTCCCAGTTGCCGGCAGCCTTCCACTGTCAGGACAGGTGTTCCTCGTTAGTATAGTGGACAGTATCTCCGCCTGTCACGCGGAAGACCGGGGTTCGATTCCCCGACGGGGAGGCTGTTTTCTGCCCAGTTCCAACTCTAAGAAGGCCACGACGTCTCGGACAAAAGGGGCACTGCTCTCAACTTGCCTGCCAGTGTTTCGGGTCCTCGATGGGGAGGTTGCTTTATAGTTCCAACTGTAAGAAAGCCAAGACTTCTCTGATAAAAAGCAGCAAATTAATCCTAATTAGTATAACGGAACAGGTTTGACAGAAGCAGCACTGCCATGCACCAAGACTCAATCAGAGAGCAAGAAGCCACAGAGTTTGATTTGATCCCTTAAACTGGCACCCTATTTTAGGCATTTAACTTGCACTCGATGGGGAGGTTGCTTTGTAGTTCCAACTGTAACAAAGCCAAGACTTCTCTGACAAAAGCAGCAAATTGATCCTAGTTAATAGAAGGGAACAGGTTTGACAAAAGCAGCACTGCCAAGCCCCAAGACTCAGAGAGCAAGAAGCCACAGAGTTTGATTCGATCCCTTAAACTGGCACCCTATTTTCGGCATTTATCTTGCACTTGATGGGGAGGTTGCTTTGTAGTTCCAACTGTAACAAAGCCAAGACTTCTCTGACAAAAGCAGCAAATTGATCCTACTGTAGTTGATATAATGGAACAGGTTTGACAGAAGCAGCACTGCCATGCACCAAGACTCAATCAGAGAGCAAGAAGCCACAGAGTTTGATTTGATCCCTTAAACTGGCCCGCTATTTTAGGCATTTAACTTGCACTCGATGGGGAGGTTGCTTTATAGTTCCAACTGTAAGAAAGCCAAGACTTCTCTGATAAAAAGCAGCAAATTAATCCTAATTAGTATAACGGAACAGGTTTGACAAAAGCAGCACTGCCAAGCCCCAAGACTCAGAGAGCAAGAAGCCACAGAGTTTGATTCGATCCCTTAAACTGGCACCCTATTTTCGGCATTTATCTTGCACTTGATGGGGAGGTTGCTTTGTAGTTCCAACTGTAACAAAGCCAAGACTTCTCTGACAAAAGCAGCAAATTGATCCTACTGTAGTTGATATAATGGAACAGGTTTGACAGAAGCAGCACTGCCATGCACCAAGACTCAATCAGAGAGCAAGAAGCCACAGAGTTTGATTTGATCCCTTAAACTGGCCCGCTATTTTAGGCATTTAACTTGCACTCGATGGGGAGGTTGCTTTGTAGTTCCAACTGTAACAAAGCCAAGACTTCTCTGACAAAAGCAGCAAATTGATCCTAGTTAATAGAAGGGAACAGGTTTGACAAAAGCAGCACTGCCAAGCCCCAAGACTCAGAGAGCAAGAAGCCACAGAGTTTGATTCGATCCCTTAAACTGGCACCCTATTTTCGGCATTTATCTTGCACTTGATGGGGAGGTTGCTTTGTAGTTCCAACTGTAACAAAGCCAAGACTTCTCTGACAAAAGCAGCAAATTGATCCTACTGTAGTTGATATAATGGAACAGGTTTGACAGAAGCAGCACTGCCAAGCCCAAGACTCAATCAGAGAGAAAGATGCTACACAGTTTGATTTGATCTCTGAACCTGGCACCCTATTTTCGGCATTTAACTTGCACTGGGGCAGGCGCAGTCTAGTCCCAGTTGCCGGCAGCCTTCCACTGTCAGGACAGGTGTTCCTCGTTAGTATAGTGGACAGTATCTCCGCCTGTCACGCGGAAGACCGGGGTTCGATTCCCCGACGGGGAGGCTGTTTTCTGCCCAGTTCCAACTCTAAGAAGGCCACGACGTCTCGGACAAAAGGGGCACTGCTCTCAACTTGCCTGCCAGTGTTTCGGGTCCTCGATGGGGAGGTTGCTTTATAGTTCCAACTGTAAGAAAGCCAAGACTTCTCTGATAAAAAGCAGCAAATTAATCCTAATTAGTATAACGGAACAGGTTTGACAGAAGCAGCACTGCCATGCACCAAGACTCAATCAGAGAGCAAGAAGCCACAGAGTTTGATTTGATCCCTTAAACTGGCACCCTATTTTAGGCATTTAACTTGCACTCGATGGGGAGGTTGCTTTGTAGTTCCAACTGTAACAAAGCCAAGACTTCTCTGACAAAAGCAGCAAATTGATCCTAGTTAATAGAAGGGAACAGGTTTGACAAAAGCAGCACTGCCAAGCCCCAAGACTCAGAGAGCAAGAAGCCACAGAGTTTGATTCGATCCCTTAAACTGGCACCCTATTTTCGGCATTTATCTTGCACTTGATGGGGAGGTTGCTTTGTAGTTCCAACTGTAACAAAGCCAAGACTTCTCTGACAAAAGCAGCAAATTGATCCTACTGTAGTTGATATAATGGAACAGGTTTGACAAAAGCAGCACTGCCAAGCCCCAAGACTCAGAGAGCAAGAAGCCACAGAGTTTGATTCGATCCCTTAAACTGGCACCCTATTTTCGGCATTTATCTTGCACTTGATGGGGAGGTTGCTTTGTAGTTCCAACTGTAACAAAGCCAAGACTTCTCTGACAAAAGCAGCAAATTGATCCTACTGTAGTTGATATAATGGAACAGGTTTGACAGAAGCAGCACTGCCAAGCCCCAAGACTCAATCAGAGAGAAAGATGCTACACAGTTTGATTTGATCTCTGAACCTGGCACCCTATTTTCGGCATTTAACTTGCACTGGGGCAGGCGCAGTCTAGTCCCAGTTGCCGGCAGCCTTCCACTGTCAGGACAGGTGTTCCTCGTTAGTATAGTGGACAGTATCTCCGCCTGTCACGCGGAAGACCGGGGTTCGATTCCCCGACGGGGAGGCTGTTTTCTGCCCAGTTCCAACTCTAAGAAGGCCACGACGTCTCGGACAAAAGGGGCACTGCTCTCAACTTGCCTGCCAGTGTTTCGGGTCCTCGATGGGGAGGTTGCTTTATAGTTCCAACTGTAAGAAAGCCAAGACTTCTCTGATAAAAAGCAGCAAATTAATCCTAATTAGTATAACGGAACAGGTTTGACAGAAGCAGCACTGCCATGCACCAAGACTCAATCAGAGAGCAAGAAGCCACAGAGTTTGATTTGATCCCTTAAACTGGCACCCTATTTTAGGCATTTAACTTGCACTCGATGGGGAGGTTGCTTTGTAGTTCCAACTGTAACAAAGCCAAGACTTCTCTGACAAAAGCAGCAAATTGATCCTAGTTAATAGAAGGGAACAGGTTTGACAAAAGCAGCACTGCCAAGCCCCAAGACTCAGAGAGCAAGAAGCCACAGAGTTTGATTCGATCCCTTAAACTGGCACCCTATTTTCGGCATTTATCTTGCACTTGATGGGGAGGTTGCTTTGTAGTTCCAACTGTAACAAAGCCAAGACTTCTCTGACAAAAGCAGCAAATTGATCCTACTGTAGTTGATATAATGGAACAGGTTTGACAGAAGCAGCACTGCCAAGCCCCAAGACTCAATCAGAGAGAAAGATGCTACACAGTTTGATTTGATCTCTGAACCTGGCACCCTATTTTCGGCATTTAACTTGCACTGGGGCAGGCGCAGTCTAGTCCCAGTTGCCGGCAGCCTTCCACTGTCAGGACAGGTGTTCCTCGTTAGTATAGTGGACAGTATCTCCGCCTGTCACGCGGAAGACCGGGGTTCGATTCCCCGACGGGGAGGCTGTTTTCTGCCCAGTTCCAACTCTAAGAAGGCCACGACGTCTCGGACAAAAGGGGCACTGCTCTCAACTTGCCTGCCAGTGTTTCGGGTCCTCGATGGGGAGGTTGCTTTATAGTTCCAACTGTAAGAAAGCCAAGACTTCTCTGATAAAAAGCAGCAAATTAATCCTAATTAGTATAACGGAACAGGTTTGACAGAAGCAGCACTGCCATGCACCAAGACTCAATCAGAGAGCAAGAAGCCACAGAGTTTGATTTGATCCCTTAAACTGGCACCCTATTTTAGGCATTTAACTTGCACTCGATGGGGAGGTTGCTTTGTAGTTCCAACTGTAACAAAGCCAAGACTTCTCTGACAAAAGCAGCAAATTGATCCTAGTTAATAGAAGGGAACAGGTTTGACAAAAGCAGCACTGCCAAGCCCCAAGACTCAGAGAGCAAGAAGCCACAGAGTTTGATTCGATCCCTTAAACTGGCACCCTATTTTCGGCATTTATCTTGCACTTGATGGGGAGGTTGCTTTGTAGTTCCAACTGTAACAAAGCCAAGACTTCTCTGACAAAAGCAGCAAATTGATCCTACTGTAGTTGATATAATGGAACAGGTTTGACAGAAGCAGCACTGCCAAGCCCCAAGACTCAATCAGAGAGAAAGATGCTACACAGTTTGATTTGATCTCTGAACCTGGCACCCTATTTTCGGCATTTAACTTGCACTGGGGCAGGCGCAGTCTAGTCCCAGTTGCCGGCAGCCTTCCACTGTCAGGACAGGTGTTCCTCGTTAGTATAGTGGACAGTATCTCCGCCTGTCACGCGGAAGACCGGGGTTCGATTCCCCGACGGGGAGGCTGTTTTCTGCCCAGTTCCAACTCTAAGAAGGCCACGACGTCTCGGATAAAAGTGGCACTGCTCTCAACTTGCCTGCCAGTGTTTCGGGTCCTCGAAGGAGGAGGTTGCTTTATAGTTCCAACTGTAAGAAAGCCAAGACTTCTCTAATAAAAAGCAGCAAATTAATCCTAATTAGTATAACGGAACAGGTTTGACAGAAGCAGCACTGCAATGCACCAAGACTCAATCAGAGAGCAAGAAGCCACAGAGTTTGATTTGATCCCTTAAACTGGCACCCTATTTTAGGCATTTAACTTGCACTCGATGGGGAGGTTGCTTTGTAGTTCCAACTGTAACAAAGCCAAGACTTCTCTGACAAAAGCAGCAAATTGATCCTAGTTAATAGAAGGGAACAGGTTTGACAAAAGCAGCACTGCCAAGCCCCAAGACTCAGAGAGCAAGAAGCCACAGAGTTTGATTCGATCCCTTAAACTGGCACCCTATTTTCGGCATTTATCTTGCACTTGATGGGGAGGTTGCTTTGTAGTTCCAACTGTAACAAAGCCAAGACTTCTCTGACAAAAGCAGCAAATTGATCCTACTGTAGTTGATATAATGGAACAGGTTTGACAAAAGCAGCACTGCCAAGCCCCAAGACTCAGAGAGCAAGAAGCCACAGAGTTTGATTCGATCCCTTAAACTGGCACCCTATTTTCGGCATTTATCTTGCACTTGATGGGGAGGTTGCTTTGTAGTTCCAACTGTAACAAAGCCAAGACTTCTCTGACAAAAGCAGCAAATTGATCCTACTGTAGTTGATATAATGGAACAGGTTTGACAGAAGCAGCACTGCCAAGCCCCAAGACTCAATCAGAGAGAAAGATGCTACACAGTTTGATTTGATCTCTGAACCTGGCACCCTATTTTCGGCATTTAACTTGCACTGGGGCAGGCGCAGTCTAGTCCCAGTTGCCGGCAGCCTTCCACTGTCAGGACAGGTGGTCCTCGTTAGTATAGTGGACAGTATCTCCGCCTGTCACGCGGAAGACCGGGGTTCGATTCCCCGACGGGGAGGCTGTTTTCTGCCCAGTTCCAACTCTAAGAAGGCCACGACGTCTCGGACAAAAGGGGCACTGCTCTCAACTTGCCTGCCAGTGTTTCGGGTCCTCGATGGGGAGGTTGCTTTATAGTTCCAACTGTAAGAAAGCCAAGACTTCTCTGATAAAAAGCAGCAAATTAATCCTAATTAGTATAACGGAACAGGTTTGACAGAAGCAGCACTGCCATGCACCAAGACTCAATCAGAGAGCAAGAAGCCACAGAGTTTGATTTGATCCCTTAAACTGGCACCCTATTTTAGGCATTTAACTTGCACTCGATGGGGAGGTTGCTTTGTAGTTCCAACTGTAACAAAGCCAAGACTTCTCTGACAAAAGCAGCAAATTGATCCTAGTTAATAGAAGGGAACAGGTTTGACAAAAGCAGCACTGCCAAGCCCCAAGACTCAGAGAGCAAGAAGCCACAGAGTTTGATTCGATCCCTTAAACTGGCACCCTATTTTCGGCATTTATCTTGCACTTGATGGGGAGGTTGCTTTGTAGTTCCAACTGTAACAAAGCCAAGACTTCTCTGACAAAAGCAGCAAATTGATCCTACTGTAGTTGATATAATGGAACAGGTTTGACAGAAGCAGCACTGCCAAGCCCCAAGACTCAATCAGAGAGAAAGATGCTACACAGTTTGATTTGATCTCTGAACCTGGCACCCTATTTTCGGCATTTAACTTGCACTGGGGCAGGCGCAGTCTAGTCCCAGTTGCCGGCAGCCTTCCACTGTCAGGACAGGTGTTCCTCGTTAGTATAGTGGACAGTATCTCCGCCTGTCACGCGGAAGACCGGGGTTCGATTCCCCGACGGGGAGGCTGTTTTCTGCCCAGTTCCAACTCTAAGAAGGCCACGACGTCTCGGACAAAAGGGGCACTGCTCTCAACTTGCCTGCCAGTGTTTCGGGTCCTCGATGGGGAGGTTGCTTTATAGTTCCAACTGTAAGAAAGCCAAGACTTCTCTGATAAAAAGCAGCAAATTAATCCTAATTAGTATAACGGAACAGGTTTGACAGAAGCAGCACTGCCATGCACCAAGACTCAATCAGAGAGCAAGAAGCCACAGAGTTTGATTTGATCCCTTAAACTGGCACCCTATTTTAGGCATTTAACTTGCACTCGATGGGGAGGTTGCTTTGTTGTTCCAACTGTAACAAAGCCAAGACTTCTCTGACAAAAGCAGCAAATTGATCCTAGTTAATAGAAGGGAACAGGTTTGACAAAAGCAGCACTGCCAAGCCCCAAGACTCAATCAGAGAGAAAGATGCTACACAGTTTGATTTGATCTCTGAACCTGGCACCCTATTTTCGGCATTTAACTTGCACTGGGGCAGGCGCAGTCTAGTCCCAGTTGCCGGCAGCCTTCCACTGTCAGGACAGGTGTTCCTCGTTAGTATAGTGGACAGTATCTCCGCCTGTCACGCGGAAGACCGGGGTTCGATTCCCCGACGGGGAGGCTGTTTTCTGCCCAGTTCCAACTCTAAGAAGGCCACGACGTCTCGGACAAAAGGGGCACTGCTCTCAACTTGCCTGCCAGTGTTTCGGGTCCTCGATGGGGAGGTTGCTTTATAGTTCCAACTGTAAGAAAGCCAAGACTTCTCTGATAAAAAGCAGCAAATTAATCCTAATTAGTATAACGGAACAGGTTTGACAGAAGCAGCACTGCCATGCACCAAGACTCAATCAGAGAGCAAGAAGCCACAGAGTTTGATTTGATCCCTTAAACTGGCACCCTATTTTAGGCATTTAACTTGCACTCGATGGGGAGGTTGCTTTGTAGTTCCAACTGTAACAAAGCCAAGACTTCTCTGACAAAAGCAGCAAATTGATCCTAGTTAATAGAAGGGAACAGGTTTGACAAAAGCAGCACTGCCAAGCCCCAAGACTCAGAGAGCAAGAAGCCACAGAGTTTGATTCGATCCCTTAAACTGGCACCCTATTTTCGGCATTTATCTTGCACTTGATGGGGAGGTTGCTTTGTAGTTCCAACTGTAACAAAGCCAAGACTTCTCTGACAAAAGCAGCAAATTGATCCTACTGTAGTTGATATAATGGAACAGGTTTGACAGAAGCAGCACTGCCAAGCCGCAAGACTCAATCAGAGAGAAAGATGCTACACAGTTTGATTTGATCTCTGAACCTGGCACCCTATTTTCGGCATTTAACTTGCACTGGGGCAGGCGCAGTCTAGTCCAAGTTGCCGGCAGCCTTCCACTGTCAGGACAGGTGGTCCTCGTTAGTATAGTGGACAGTATCTCCGCCTGTCACGTGGAAGACCTTGGTTCGATTCCCCGACGGGGAGGCTGTTTTCTGCCCAGTTCCAACTCTAAGAAGGCCACGACGTCTCGGACAAAAGGGCCACTGCTCTCAACTTGCCTGCCAGTGTTTCGGGTCCTCGATGGGGAGGTTGCTTTATAGTTCCAACTGTAAGAAAGCCAAGACTTCTCTGATAAAAAGCAGCAAATTAATCCTAATTAGTATAACGGAACAGGTTTGACAGAAGCAGCACTGCCATGCACCAAGACTCAATCAGAGAGCAAGAAGCCACAGAGTTTGATTTGATCCCTTAAACTGGCACCCTATTTTAGGCATTTAACTTGCACTCGATGGGGAGGTTGCTTTGTAGTTCCAACTGTAACAAAGCCAAGACTTCTCTGACAAAAGCAGCAAATTGATCCTAGTTAATAGAAGGGAACAGGTTTGACAAAAGCAGCACTGCCAAGCCCCAAGACTCAGAGAGCAAGAAGCCACAGAGTTTGATTCGATCCCTTAAACTGGCACCCTATTTTCGGCATTTATCTTGCACTTGATGGGGAGGTTGCTTTGTAGTTCCAACTGTAACAAAGCCAAGACTTCTCTGACAAAAGCAGCAAATTGATCCTACTGTAGTTGATATAATGGAACAGGTTTGACAAAAGCAGCACTGCCAAGCCCCAAGACTCAGAGAGCAAGAAGCCACAGAGTTTGATTCGATCCCTTAAACTGGCACCCTATTTTCGGCATTTATCTTGCACTTGATGGGGAGGTTGCTTTGTAGTTCCAACTGTAACAAAGCCAAGACTTCTCTGACAAAAGCAGCAAATTGATCCTACTGTAGTTGATATAATGGAACAGGTTTGACAAAAGCAGCACTGCCAAGCCCCAAGACTCAGAGAGCAAGAAGCCACAGAGTTTGATTCGATCCCTTAAACTGGCACCCTATTTTCGGCATTTATCTTGCACTTGATGGGGAGGTTGCTTTGTAGTTCCAACTGTAACAAAGCCAAGACTTCTCTGACAAAAGCAGCAAATTGATCCTACCGTAGTTGATATAATGGAACAGGTTTGACAGAAGCAGCACTGCCAAGCCCCAAGACTCAATCAGAGAGAAAGATGCTACACAGTTTGATTTGATCTCTGAACCTGGCACCCTATTTTCGGCATTTAACTTGCACTGGGGCAGGCGCAGTCTAGACCCAGTTGCCGGCAGCCTTCCACTGTCAGGACAGGTGGTCCTCGTTAGTATAGTGGACAGCATCTCCGCATGTCACGTGAAAGCCCTGGTTTTGATTCCCTGACATGGAGTCTGCTTTTCCGCCCAGTTCCAACTCTAAGGAGGCAACGACGTCTCGGACAAAAGCGGCACTGCTCTCAACTTGCCTGCGGAAGACAGTGTTTCGATTCCTCGATGGGGTGGTTGTTTTATAGTTCCAACTGTACGAAAGCCAAGACTTCTCTGATAAAAAGCAGCAAATAATTCCTAATTAGTATAACCAAACAGGTTTGACAGAAGCAGCACTACCAAGCCCCAAGACTCAATCAGAGAGCAAGAAGCCACAGAGTTTGATTTGATCCCTTAAACTGGCACCCTATTTTAGGCATTTAACTTGCACTCGATGGGGAGGTTGCTTTGTAGTTCCAACTGTACAAAAGCCAAGACTTCTCTGATAAAAAGCAGCAAATTAATCCTAATTAGTATAACGGAACAGGTTTGACAGAAGCAGCACTGCCATGCACCAAGACTCAATCAGAGAGCAAGAAGCCACAGAGTTTGATTTGATCCCTTAAACTGGCACCCTATTTTAGGCATTTAACTTGCACTCGATGGGGAGGTTGCTTTGTAGTTCCAACTGTAACAAAGCCAAGACTTCTCTGACAAAAGCAGCAAATTGATCCTAGTTAATAGAAGGGAACAGGTTTGACAAAAGCAGCACTGCCAAGCCCCAAGACTCAGAGAGCAAGAAGCCACAGAGTTTGATTCGATCCCTTAAACTGGCACCCTATTTTCGGCATTTATCTTGCACTTGATGGGGAGGTTGCTTTGTAGTTCCAACTGTAACAAAGCCAAGACTTCTCTGACAAAAGCAGCAAATTGATCCTACTGTAGTTGATATAATGGAACAGGTTTGACAGAAGCAGCACTGCCAAGCCGCAAGACTCAATCAGAGAGAAAGATGCTACACAGTTTGATTTGATCTCTGAACCTGGCACCCTATTTTCGGCATTTAACTTGCACTGGGGCAGGCGCAGTCTAGTCCAAGTTGCCGGCAGCCTTCCACTGTCAGGACAGGTGGTCCTCGTTAGTATAGTGGACAGTATCTCCGCCTGTCACGTGGAAGACCTTGGTTCGATTCCCCGACGGGGAGGCTGTTTTCTGCCCAGTTCCAACTCTAAGAAGGCCACGACGTCTCGGACAAAAGGGCCACTGCTCTCAACTTGCCTGCCAGTGTTTCGGGTCCTCGATGGGGAGGTTGCTTTATAGTTCCAACTGTAAGAAAGCCAAGACTTCTCTGATAAAAAGCAGCAAATTAATCCTAATTAGTATAACGGAACAGGTTTGACAGAAGCAGCACTGCCATGCACCAAGACTCAATCAGAGAGCAAGAAGCCACAGAGTTTGATTTGATCCCTTAAACTGGCACCCTATTTTAGGCATTTAACTTGCACTCGATGGGGAGGTTGCTTTGTAGTTCCAACTGTAACAAAGCCAAGACTTCTCTGACAAAAGCAGCAAATTGATCCTAGTTAATAGAAGGGAACAGGTTTGACAAAAGCAGCACTGCCAAGCCCCAAGACTCAGAGAGCAAGAAGCCACAGAGTTTGATTCGATCCCTTAAACTGGCACCCTATTTTCGGCATTTATCTTGCACTTGATGGGGAGGTTGCTTTGTAGTTCCAACTGTAACAAAGCCAAGACTTCTCTGACAAAAGCAGCAAATTGATCCTACTGTAGTTGATATAATGGAACAGGTTTGACAAAAGCAGCACTGCCAAGCCCCAAGACTCAGAGAGCAAGAAGCCACAGAGTTTGATTCGATCCCTTAAACTGGCACCCTATTTTCGGCATTTATCTTGCACTTGATGGGGAGGTTGCTTTGTAGTTCCAACTGTAACAAAGCCAAGACTTCTCTGACAAAAGCAGCAAATTGATCCTACTGTAGTTGATATAATGGAACAGGTTTGACAAAAGCAGCACTGCCAAGCCCCAAGACTCAGAGAGCAAGAAGCCACAGAGTTTGATTCGATCCCTTAAACTGGCACCCTATTTTCGGCATTTATCTTGCACTTGATGGGGAGGTTGCTTTGTAGTTCCAACTGTAACAAAGCCAAGACTTCTCTGACAAAAGCAGCAAATTGATCCTACTGTAGTTGATATAATGGAACAGGTTTGACAGAAGCAGCACTGCCAAGCCCCAAGACTCAATCAGAGAGAAAGATGCTACACAGTTTGATTTGATCTCTGAACCTGGCACCCTATTTTCGGCATTTAACTTGCACTGGGGCAGGCGCAGTCTAGTCCCAGTTGCCGGCAGCCTTCCACTGTCAGGACAGGTGTTCCTCGTTAGTATAGTGGACAGTATCTCCGCCTGTCACGCGGAAGCCCAGGGTTCGATTCCCCGACGGGGAGGCTGTTTTCTGCCCAGTTCCAACTCTAAGAAGGCCACGACGTCTCGGACAAAAGGGGCACTGCTCTCAACTTGCCTGCCAGTGTTTCGGGTCCTCGATGGGGAGGTTGCTTTATAGTTCCAACTGTAAGAAAGCCAAGACTTCTCTGATAAAAAGCAGCAAATTAATCCTAATTAGTATAACGGAACAGGTTTGACAGAAGCAGCACTGCCATGCACCAAGACTCAATCAGAGAGCAAGAAGCCACAGAGTTTGATTTGATCCCTTAAACTGGCACCCTATTTTAGGCATTTAACTTGCACTCGATGGGGAGGTTGCTTTGTAGTTCCAACTGTAACAAAGCCAAGACTTCTCTGACAAAAGCAGCAAATTGATCCTACTGTAGTTGATATAATGGAACAGGTTTGACAGAAGCAGCACTGCCAAGCCCCAAGACTCAATCAGAGAGAAAGATGCTACACAGTTTGATTTGATCTCTGAACCTGGCACCCTATTTTCGGCATTTAACTTGCACTGGGGTAGACGCAGTCTTGTCCCAGTTGCCGGCAGCCTTCCACTGTCAGGACAGGTGTTCCTCATTAGTATAGTGTACAGTATCTCCGCCTATCACGCGGAAGACCGGGGTTCGATTCCCCGACGGGGAGGCTATTTTCTGCCCAGTTCCAACTCTAAGAAGGCCACGACGTCTCGGACAAAAGGGGCACTGCTCTCAACTTGCCTGCCAGTGTTTCAGGTCCTCGATGTGGAGGTTGCTTTATAGTTCCAACTGTAAGAAAGCCAAGACTTCTCTGATAAAAAGCAGCAAATTAATCCTAATTAGTATAACGGAACAGGTTTGACAGAAGCAGCACTGCCATGCACCAAGACTCAATCAGAGAGCAAGAAGCCACAGAGTTTGATTTGATCCCTTAAACTGGCACCCTATTTTAGGCATTTAACTTGCACTCGATGGGGAGGTTGCTTTGTTGTTCCAACTGTAACAAAGCCAAGACTTCTCTGACAAAAGCAGCAAATTGATCCTAGTTAATAGAAGGGAACAGGTTTGACAAAAGCAGCACTGCCAAGCCCCAAGACTCAATCAGAGAGAAAGATGCTACACAGTTTGATTTGATCTCTGAACCTGGCACCCTATTTTCGGCATTTAACTTGCACTGGGGCAGGCGCAGTCTAGTCCCAGTTGCCGGCAGCCTTCCACTGTCAGGACAGGTGGTCCTCGTTAGTATAGTGGACAGTATCTCCGCCTGTCATGTAAAAGCCCTGGTTTTGATTCCCTGACAGGGAGTCTGCTTTTCCGCCCAGTTCCAACTCTAAGGAGGCAACGACGTCTCGGACAAAAGCGGGACTGCTCTCAACTTGCCTGCGGAAGACAGTGTTTCGATTCCTCGATGGGGTGGTTGTTTTATAGTTCCAACTGTACGAAAGCCAAGACTTCTCTGATAAAAAGCAGCAAATAATTCCTAATTAGTATAACCAAACAGGTTTGACAGAAGCAGCACTACCAAGCCCCAAGACTCAATCAGAGAGCAAGAAGCCACAGAGTTTGATTTGATCCCTTAAACTGGCACCCTATTTTAGGCATTTAACTTGCACTCGATGGGGAGGTTGCTTTGTAGTTCCAACTGTAACAAAGCCAAGACTTCTCTGACAAAAGCAGCAAATTGATCCTAGTTAATAGAAGGGAACAGGTTTGACAAAAGCAGCACTGCCAAGCCCCAAGACTCAGAGAGCAAGAAGCCACAGAGTTTGATTCGATCCCTTAAACTGGCACCCTATTTTCGGCATTTATCTTGCACTTGATGGGGAGGTTGCTTTGTAGTTCCAACTGTAACAAAGCCAAGACTTCTCTGACAAAAGCAGCAAATTGATCCTACTGTAGTTGATATAATGGAACAGGTTTGACAGAAGCAGCACTGCCAAGCCGCAAGACTCAATCAGAGAGAAAGATGCTACACAGTTTGATTTGATCTCTGAACCTGGCACCCTATTTTCGGCATTTAACTTGCACTGGGGCAGGCGCAGTCTAGTCCAAGTTGCCGGCAGCCTTCCACTGTCAGGACAGGTGGTCCTCGTTAGTATAGTGGACAGTATCTCCGCCTGTCACGTGGAAGACCTTGGTTCGATTCCCCGACGGGGAGGCTGTTTTCTGCCCAGTTCCAACTCTAAGAAGGCCACGACGTCTCGGACAAAAGGGCCACTGCTCTCAACTTGCCTGCCAGTGTTTCGGGTCCTCGATGGGGAGGTTGCTTTATAGTTCCAACTGTAAGAAAGCCAAGACTTCTCTGATAAAAAGCAGCAAATTAATCCTAATTAGTATAACGGAACAGGTTTGACAGAAGCAGCACTGCCATGCACCAAGACTCAATCAGAGAGCAAGAAGCCACAGAGTTTGATTTGATCCCTTAAACTGGCACCCTATTTTAGGCATTTAACTTTCACTCGATGGGGAGGTTGCTTTGTAGTTCCAACTGTAACAAAGCCAAGAGTTCTCTGACAAAAGCAGCAAATTGATCCTAGTTAATAGAAGGGAACAGGTTTGACAAAAGCAGCACTGCCAAGCCCCAAGACTCAGAGAGCAAGAAGCCACAGAGTTTGATTCGATCCCTTAAACTGGCACCCTATTTTCGGCATTTATCTTGCACTTGATGGGGAGGTTGCTTTGTAGTTCCAACTGTAACAAAGCCAAGACTTCTCTGACAAAAGCAGCAAATTGATCCTACTGTAGTTGATATAATGGAACAGGTTTGACAAAAGCAGCACTGCCAAGCCCCAAGACTCAGAGAGCAAGAAGCCACAGAGTTTGATTCGATCCCTTAAACTGGCACCCTATTTTCGGCATTTATCTTGCACTTGATGGGGAGGTTGCTTTGTAGTTCCAACTGTAACAAAGCCAAGACTTCTCTGACAAAAGCAGCAAATTGATCCTACCGTAGTTGATATAATGGAACAGGTTTGACAGAAGCAGCACTGCCAAGCCCCAAGACTCAATCAGAGAGAAAGATGCTACACAGTTTGATTTGATCTCTGAACCTGGCACCCTATTTTCGGCATTTAACTTGCACTGGGGCAGGCGCAGTCTAGACCCAGTTGCCGGCAGCCTTCCACTGTCAGGACAGGTGGTCCTCGTTAGTATAGTGGACAGCATCTCCGCATGTCACGTGAAAGCCCTGGTTTTGATTCCCTGACATGGAGTCTGCTTTTCCGCCCAGTTCCAACTCTAAGGAGGCAACGACGTCTCGGACAAAAGCGGCACTGCTCTCAACTTGCCTGCGGAAGACAGTGTTTCGATTCCTCGATGGGGTGGTTGTTTTATAGTTCCAACTGTACGAAAGCCAAGACTTCTCTGATAAAAAGCAGCAAATAATTCCTAATTAGTATAACCAAACAGGTTTGACAGAAGCAGCACTACCAAGCCCCAAGACTCAATCAGAGAGCAAGAAGCCACAGAGTTTGATTTGATCCCTTAAACTGGCACCCTATTTTAGGCATTTAACTTGCACTCGATGGGGAGGTTGCTTTGTAGTTCCAACTGTACAAAAGCCAAGACTTCTCTGATAAAAAGCAGCAAATTAATCCTAATTAGTATAACGGAACAGGTTTGACAGAAGCAGCACTGCCATGCACCAAGACTCAATCAGAGAGCAAGAAGCCACAGAGTTTGATTTGATCCCTTAAACTGGCACCCTATTTTAGGCATTTAACTTGCACTCGATGGGGAGGTTGCTTTGTAGTTCCAACTGTAACAAAGCCAAGACTTCTCTGACAAAAGCAGCAAATTGATCCTAGTTAATAGAAGGGAACAGGTTTGACAAAAGCAGCACTGCCAAGCCCCAAGACTCAGAGAGCAAGAAGCCACAGAGTTTGATTCGATCCCTTAAACTGGCACCCTATTTTCGGCATTTATCTTGCACTTGATGGGGAGGTTGCTTTGTAGTTCCAACTGTAACAAAGCCAAGACTTCTCTGACAAAAGCAGCAAATTGATCCTACTGTAGTTGATATAATGGAACAGGTTTGACAGAAGCAGCACTGCCAAGCCGCAAGACTCAATCAGAGAGAAAGATGCTACACAGTTTGATTTGATCTCTGAACCTGGCACCCTATTTTCGGCATTTAACTTGCACTGGGGCAGGCGCAGTCTAGTCCAAGTTGCCGGCAGCCTTCCACTGTCAGGACAGGTGGTCCTCGTTAGTATAGTGGACAGTATCTCCGCCTGTCACGTGGAAGACCTTGGTTCGATTCCCCGACGGGGAGGCTGTTTTCTGCCCAGTTCCAACTCTAAGAAGGCCACGACGTCTCGGACAAAAGGGCCACTGCTCTCAACTTGCCTGCCAGTGTTTCGGGTCCTCGATGGGGAGGTTGCTTTATAGTTCCAACTGTAAGAAAGCCAAGACTTCTCTGATAAAAAGCAGCAAATTAATCCTAATTAGTATAACGGAACAGGTTTGACAGAAGCAGCACTGCCATGCACCAAGACTCAATCAGAGAGCAAGAAGCCACAGAGTTTGATTTGATCCCTTAAACTGGCACCCTATTTTAGGCATTTAACTTGCACTCGATGGGGAGGTTGCTTTGTAGTTCCAACTGTAACAAAGCCAAGACTTCTCTGACAAAAGCAGCAAATTGATCCTAGTTAATAGAAGGGAACAGGTTTGACAAAAGCAGCACTGCCAAGCCCCAAGACTCAGAGAGCAAGAAGCCACAGAGTTTGATTCGATCCCTTAAACTGGCACCCTATTTTCGGCATTTATCTTGCACTTGATGGGGAGGTTGCTTTGTAGTTCCAACTGTAACAAAGCCAAGACTTCTCTGACAAAAGCAGCAAATTGATCCTAGCCTAGTTTTTATAACGGAACAGGTTTGACAGAAGCAGCACTGCCATGCACCAAGACTCAATCAGAGAGCAAGAAGCCACAGAGTTTGATTTGATCCCTTAAACTGGCACCCTATTTTAGGCATTTAACTTGCACTCGATGGGGAGGTTGCTTTGTAGTTCCAACTGTAACAAAGCCAAGACTTCTCTGACAAAAGCAGCAAATTGATCCTAGTTAATAGAAGGGAACAGGTTTGACAAAAGCAGCACTGCCAAGCCCCAAGACTCAGAGAGCAAGAAGCCACAGAGTTTGATTCGATCCCTTAAACTGGCACCCTATTTTCGGCATTTATCTTGCACTTGATGGGGAGGTTGCTTTGTAGTTCCAACTGTAACAAAGCCAAGACTTCTCTGACAAAAGCAGCAAATTGATCCTACTGTAGTTGATATAATGGAACAGGTTTGACAAAAGCAGCACTGCCAAGCCCCAAGACTCAGAGAGCAAGAAGCCACAGAGTTTGATTCGATCCCTTAAACTGGCACCCTATTTTCGGCATTTATCTTGCACTTGATGGGGAGGTTGCTTTGTAGTTCCAACTGTAACAAAGCCAAGACTTCTCTGACAAAAGCAGCAAATTGATCCTACCGTAGTTGATATAATGGAACAGGTTTGACAGAAGCAGCACTGCCAAGCCCCAAGACTCAATCAGAGAGAAAGATGCTACACAGTTTGATTTGATCTCTGAACCTGGCACCCTATTTTCGGCATTTAACTTGCACTGGGGCAGGCGCAGTCTAGTCCCAGTTGCCGGCAGCCTTCCACTGTCAGGACAGGTGGTCCTCGTTAGTATAGTGGACAGTATCTCCGCCTGTCACGCGGAGGCAAGAAGTGTATACTTGGAACAGAGTGCCAGCCAATCAAATTGAAGCATTTTTGCTGCTCTCCCAGATGCTAAATGTACGTCACGGTCAATTTTTATGAATTATAATGTTTGTCTAGACATCGGTTCGAATCCCACTCAGTCTAACTTTCAAAAAATATTCTGTACACTAATTTGTGAACTATAAACACAAATACATATATTTAACACATTTCTGAATAATATATAACAAATTCTGTAAAGTGAGACACACTACATCAAAGAAATAAGTGTAAAACATTATGTTTATTTGGCATTCTAAATACTTTAAAGGAGTAAAACACAATAGAAATAACACACGTAAGAAAAACACACATAACATATATACATATTAATGCAACATTAAAGACTAATTAAATTAATACACATTTAAATAAAGAGAAAATATATTTACAAAAGTTTACTGCAGGTGAAAGAAAATTTACATCATTTATTTTTATTTTCTCCTTTCTGCCACCCATCTCTGTCTTTCCATCTCATTCCATCCACTCCAAAGGCACAGACATTTGTTAGTGGAACAAGGCCAGAACATGGCCAAAACAGTGACAAAATAAGAAAGGCTTTTTATTCAGACTTGGAGAGCATTTCATATCACAATTCAACAGAACTGTGCTCCAGTGCTGAGCCTGATGTGTAAAAACCTTTTCCTGGTCCCACAGACCGTCTCAGTTCAGCAGCTGAGGATGATGATGTTGATGACAGTGGTCGTGAAGCTAGTGATAAGCACACAACACATTAACATATACAGCATATTTTTAAGATGTTTGACAAAATGAAAATCCATTTGGAACACAATCAATTCATTACATGCAATCAGTACAGAAAGAAATACTTACACCGCAACTGTAGCTTGGAGGGGGAGATGTTCAGCATCGCACTCTCTAACTCGTCGTCATCATCCATTTCTGTTGGTGAAAGACAACATTTTCAGTGTACTCGGATTTCTTAAATTATACCTCTGTATTAATTAAAGTATAGTGTGCATGTAAAACAAGCTATGATGTTATTCATACTACTGGACACAACGGCAAACAATTCCTTCACAGAAGCAAAAAATAAACAACTGACCCGTTGGCTTAGAAGCTGCGGACGGGCAGACTGGATCTGATTACGCAGGTATTGCTGCAGCTTGTACATCCGTGTCCCCGGGACACAAGTTGCCCACAATATAAAGGATGCATAACCATCAGCCCTGTTGTTCCAAATCTCCTGCCACGTACTCTTCGCATGAGCACCAAAACCAACCAGCTGGTCACCTCCGACGAGGCTGCTGGTACACCTGGATTTTTGGACACATAACTGAGCAGAGACTGAATTTCGTTAAAACTGCAGGCATAATTAGAAAAGGATAACAGACTGCTCTTGCTGGGTCCTTCTGATGTAAAGACCCCCATGGCCTCTTCCTGCTGAATGTTCTTTATCAGGTAGATGGTGTAACCCATGTCATTTTCAAGAAGCCACCGGAAAGATTTCCCCTTGTACTTTCCAAACTGCAGGATGTATTCACCAAGAACTTCTCTTTTGTCAGAGGCGTCGCCTCCTCTCTGACGGACCACAGCAAGAGCATTTTGCCTGACAAGCTCCTCCTTCTTTGGTGCCGACTTGTCCTGAAGAGCTGGGTTATCTTCGATCACCCTGGCCTCCTCAGTCGGGTCCTGAAGGAGATATCCGAGTGGTCCCTTACGGAACACGACCTTAATGCACCCTGGGCAAAACACAGATTTTTTGTGCACGGTGACCTGTAATACAGAAAGAGTAGTAAATGTTAGATGTTAGCATGTCTGTTTAAAAAAAAACCTTACAATAATCTCTATAAAACATTATACACTGTTTGTTTATAATCCCTACCCACCCTGGCCCAAACTTAACAATCATATGATTTAATTATCAGGCAACACTTAACAACTGTTCCCAGACAAGTCTTTCACACCTAGTGGTTTAACACCTAGGAGTGACTTTGACTGATGTATGGAAAAAGGCAATGGGACATAGGAGCCATCACAGACAAAGAGTTTCACACACTCATTAACATATAGAGTATAACTAACACTAAAAGCATTCAATGTGCTTGAAAGTTTTTAAAACAACTGTTCTGTAAGTCATTAAATACATAAAATCAGAAATAAAGTCATGCTCATTAATAATTTAACTAATATATCACACAATCATCAATTAAACACTCCAACAGGACACAAATAAAGTCATATAAAATTAGTGTAACACATGTAAACATATAGACACGTTCATATAGACATAAAATAAACATATAGACATAATGGACACGTTCATTCATCGTTTAGTATGTAATTATCATCAACAGGACAAAAATAAACTCATTTAAAATTAGTGTAATACATGTAAACATATAGACACTACAAAAAAACCCAGAAAAAAGAATAGACACGTTCATTCATCGTTTAGTATGTAATTACCCTGGAAAACTCTGATTTCAGAATTAATATGGATTTATAATTAATATTAACTTAAAATGACTACTGAATAAACCACAGACGATGTGTCCAAGAACAATCACAAGAAAAAAAAAAACTGTTCGCAGAGAAGCTAATAGGAGCTTGGCATTAACTGTAAAACACAAACGAGTCATTTTAAGGTAACATACCTGTGATCGACGGGCCGATACTGTTGAATGAAACGAACGGGAGTCGAGCAGCGCGCTTTATCTCACGGCGCATGCGCGGAAACAGCGCCACAAGAGGGTCAGCGGCCGAAAATATACCGCAGCCGTAGTGGTTTAGGACTACCATTGAAAATGAATGGGAAACGGTTTAGGGAATTTTTTTATTTCACGGCGCATGCGCAGATGGGTTAAACAGCGCCACAAAAGCGTCAGCGGCCGAAAATATACCACAGCCGTAGTGGTTTAGCACTACCATAGAAAATGAATGGGAAACGGTTTAGGGAGTTTTAGCTAAACAATTCATGGCCTCCGCGCGGAAGACCGGGGTTCGATTCCCCGACGGGGAGGCTGTTTTCTGCCCAGTTCCAACTCTAAGAAGGCCACGACGTCTCGGACAAAAGGGGCACTGCTCTCAACTTGCCTGCCAGTGTTTCGGGTCCTCGATGGGGAGGTTGCTTTATAGTTCCAACTGTAAGAAAGCCAAGACTTCTCTGATAAAAAGCAGCAAATTAATCCTAATTAGTATAACGGAACAGGTTTGACAGAAGCAGCACTGCCATGCACCAAGACTCAATCAGAGAGCAAGAAGACACAGAGTTTGATTTGATCCCTTAAACTGGCACCCTATTTTCGGCATTTATCTTGCACTTGATGGGGAGGTTGCTTTGTAGTTCCAACTGTAACAAAGCCAAGACTTCTCTGACAAAAGCAGCAAATTGATCCTACTGTAGTTGATATAATGGAACAGGTTTGACAGAAGCAGCACTGCCAAGCCCCAAGACTCAATCAGAGAGAAAGATGCTACACAGTTTGATTTGATCACTGAACCTGGCACCCTATTTTCGGCATTTATCTTGCACTTGATGGGGAGGTTGCTTTGTAGTTCCAACTGTAACAAAGCCAAGACTTCTCTGATAAAAAGCAGCAAATTAATCCTAATTAGTATAACGGAACAGGTTTGACAGAAGCAGCACTGACATGCACCAAGACTCAATCAGAGAGCAAGAAGCCACAGAGTTTGATTTGATCCCTTAAACTGGCACCCTATTTTAGGCATTTAACTTGCACTCGATGGGGAGGTTGCTTTGTAGTTCCAACTGTAACAAAGCCAAGACTTCTCTGACAAAAGCAGCAAATTGATCCTAGTTAATAGAAGGGAACAGGTTTGACAAAAGCAGCACTGCCAAGCCCCAAGACTCAGAGAGCAAGAAGCCACAGAGTTTGATTCGATCCCTTAAACTGGCACCCTATTTTCGGCATTTATCTTGCACTTGATGGGGAGGTTGCTTTGTAGTTCCAACTGTAACAAAGCCAAGACTTCTCTGACAAAAGCAGCAAATTGATCCTAGTTAATAGAAGGGAACAGGTTTGACAAAAGCAGCACTGCCAAGCCCCAAGACTCAGAGAGCAAGAAGCCACAGAGTTTGATTCGATCCCTTAAACTGGCACCCTATTTTCGGCATTTATCTTGCACTTGATGGGGAGGTTGCTTTGTAGTTCCAACTGTAACAAAGCCAAGACTTCTCTGACAAAAGCAGCAAATTGATCCTACTGTAGTTGATATAATGGAACAGGTTTGACAAAAGCAGCACTGCCAAGCCCCAAGACTCAGAGAGCAAGAAGCCACAGAGTTTGATTCGATCCCTTAAACTGGCACCCTATTTTCGGCATTTATCTTGCACTTGATGGGGAGGTTGCTTTGTAGTTCCAACTGTAACAAAGCCAAGACTTCTCTGACAAAAGCAGCAAATTGATCCTACTGTAGTTGATATAATGGAACAGGTTTGACAGAAGCAGCACTGCCAAGCCCCAAGACTCAATCAGAGAGAAAGATGCTACACAGTTTGATTTGATCTCTGAACCTGGCACCCTATTTTCGGCATTTAACTTGCACTGGGGCAGGCGCAGTCTAGTCCCAGTTGCCGGCAGCCTTCCACTGTCAGGACAGGTGTTCCTCGTTAGTATAGTGGACAGTATCTCCGCCTGTCACGCGGAAGCCCAGGGTTCGATTCCCCGACGGGGAGGCTGTTTTCTGCCCAGTTCCAACTCTAAGAAGGCCACGACGTCTCGGACAAAAGGGGCACTGCTCTCAACTTGCCTGCCAGTGTTTCGGGTCCTCGATGGGGAGGTTGCTTTATAGTTCCAACTGTAAGAAAGCCAAGACTTCTCTGATAAAAAGCAGCAAATTAATCCTAATTAGTATAACGGAACAGGTTTGACAGAAGCAGCACTGCCATGCACCAAGACTCAATCAGAGAGCAAGAAGCCACAGAGTTTGATTTGATCCCTTAAACTGGCACCCTATTTTAGGCATTTAACTTGCACTCGATGGGGAGGTTGCTTTGTAGTTCCAACTGTAACAAAGCCAAGACTTCTCTGACAAAAGCAGCAAATTGATCCTACTGTAGTTGATATAATGGAACAGGTTTGACAGAAGCAGCACTGCCAAGCCCCAAGACTCAATCAGAGAGAAAGATGCTACACAGTTTGATTTGATCTCTGAACCTGGCACCCTATTTTCGGCATTTAACTTGCACTGGGGTAGACGCAGTCTTGTCCCAGTTGCCGGCAGCCTTCCACTGTCAGGACAGGTGTTCCTCATTAGTATAGTGTACAGTATCTCCGCCTATCACGCGGAAGACCGGGGTTCGATTCCCCGACGGGGAGGCTATTTTCTGCCCAGTTCCAACTCTAAGAAGGCCACGACGTCTCGGACAAAAGGGGCACTGCTCTCAACTTGCCTGCCAGTGTTTCAGGTCCTCGATGTGGAGGTTGCTTTATAGTTCCAACTGTAAGAAAGCCAAGACTTCTCTGATAAAAAGCAGCAAATTAATCCTAATTAGTATAACGGAACAGGTTTGACAGAAGCAGCACTGCCATGCACCAAGACTCAATCAGAGAGCAAGAAGCCACAGAGTTTGATTTGATCCCTTAAACTGGCACCCTATTTTAGGCATTTAACTTGCACTCGATGGGGAGGTTGCTTTGTTGTTCCAACTGTAACAAAGCCAAGACTTCTCTGACAAAAGCAGCAAATTGATCCTAGTTAATAGAAGGGAACAGGTTTGACAAAAGCAGCACTGCCAAGCCCCAAGACTCAATCAGAGAGAAAGATGCTACACAGTTTGATTTGATCTCTGAACCTGGCACCCTATTTTCGGCATTTAACTTGCACTGGGGCAGGCGCAGTCTAGTCCCAGTTGCCGGCAGCCTTCCACTGTCAGGACAGGTGGTCCTCGTTAGTATAGTGGACAGTATCTCCGCCTGTCATGTAAAAGCCCTGGTTTTGATTCCCTGACAGGGAGTCTGCTTTTCCGCCCAGTTCCAACTCTAAGGAGGCAACGACGTCTCGGACAAAAGCGGGACTGCTCTCAACTTGCCTGCGGAAGACAGTGTTTCGATTCCTCGATGGGGTGGTTGTTTTATAGTTCCAACTGTACGAAAGCCAAGACTTCTCTGATAAAAAGCAGCAAATAATTCCTAATTAGTATAACCAAACAGGTTTGACAGAAGCAGCACTACCAAGCCCCAAGACTCAATCAGAGAGCAAGAAGCCACAGAGTTTGATTTGATCCCTTAAACTGGCACCCTATTTTAGGCATTTAACTTGCACTCGATGGGGAGGTTGCTTTGTAGTTCCAACTGTAACAAAGCCAAGACTTCTCTGACAAAAGCAGCAAATTGATCCTAGTTAATAGAAGGGAACAGGTTTGACAAAAGCAGCACTGCCAAGCCCCAAGACTCAGAGAGCAAGAAGCCACAGAGTTTGATTCGATCCCTTAAACTGGCACCCTATTTTCGGCATTTATCTTGCACTTGATGGGGAGGTTGCTTTGTAGTTCCAACTGTAACAAAGCCAAGACTTCTCTGACAAAAGCAGCAAATTGATCCTACTGTAGTTGATATAATGGAACAGGTTTGACAGAAGCAGCACTGCCAAGCCGCAAGACTCAATCAGAGAGAAAGATGCTACACAGTTTGATTTGATCTCTGAACCTGGCACCCTATTTTCGGCATTTAACTTGCACTGGGGCAGGCGCAGTCTAGTCCAAGTTGCCGGCAGCCTTCCACTGTCAGGACAGGTGGTCCTCGTTAGTATAGTGGACAGTATCTCCGCCTGTCACGTGGAAGACCTTGGTTCGATTCCCCGACGGGGAGGCTGTTTTCTGCCCAGTTCCAACTCTAAGAAGGCCACGACGTCTCGGACAAAAGGGCCACTGCTCTCAACTTGCCTGCCAGTGTTTCGGGTCCTCGATGGGGAGGTTGCTTTATAGTTCCAACTGTAAGAAAGCCAAGACTTCTCTGATAAAAAGCAGCAAATTAATCCTAATTAGTATAACGGAACAGGTTTGACAGAAGCAGCACTGCCATGCACCAAGACTCAATCAGAGAGCAAGAAGCCACAGAGTTTGATTTGATCCCTTAAACTGGCACCCTATTTTAGGCATTTAACTTTCACTCGATGGGGAGGTTGCTTTGTAGTTCCAACTGTAACAAAGCCAAGACTTCTCTGACAAAAGCAGCAAATTGATCCTAGTTAATAGAAGGGAACAGGTTTGACAAAAGCAGCACTGCCAAGCCCCAAGACTCAGAGAGCAAGAAGCCACAGAGTTTGATTCGATCCCTTAAACTGGCACCCTATTTTCGGCATTTATCTTGCACTTGATGGGGAGGTTGCTTTGTAGTTCCAACTGTAACAAAGCCAAGACTTCTCTGACAAAAGCAGCAAATTGATCCTACTGTAGTTGATATAATGGAACAGGTTTGACAGAAGCAGCACTGCCAAGCCCCAAGCTCAATCAGAGAGCAAGATGCCACAGAGTTTGATTTGATCACTGAACCTGGCACCCTATTTTCGGCATTTAACTCGCACCTGGGCAGGCGCAGTCTAGTCCCAGTTGCCGGCAGCCTTCCACTGTCAGGACAGGTGGTCCTCGTTAGTATAGTGGACAGTATCTCCGCCTGTCATGTAAAAGCCCTGCTTTTGATTCTCTGACAGGGAGGCTGCTTTTCCGCCCAGTTCCAACTCTAAGGAGGCAACGACGTCTCGGACAAAAGCGGCACTGCTCTCAACTTACCTGCAGAAGACAGTGTTTCGATTCCTCATTTGGGAGGTTACTTTATAGTTCCAACTGTGAGAAAGCCAAGACTTTTCTAACAAAAGCAGCAAACTGATCCTAGTTCATATAATGGAACAGGTTTGACAAAAGCAGCACTGCCAAGCCCCAAGACTCAGAGAGCAAGAAGCCACAGAGTTTGATTCGATCCCTTAAACTGGCACCCTATTTTCGGCATTTATCTTGCACTTGATGGGGAGGTTGCTTTGTAGTTCCAACTGTAACAAAGCCAAGACTTCTCTGACAAAAGCAGCAAATTGATCCTACTGTAGTTGATATAATGGAACAGGTTTGACAAAAGCAGCACTGCCAAGCCCCAAGACTCAGAGAGCAAGAAGCCACAGAGTTTGATTCGATCCCTTAAACTGGCACCCTATTTTCGGCATTTATCTTGCACTTGATGGGGAGGTTGCTTTGTAGTTCCAACTGTAACAAAGCCAAGACTTCTCTGACAAAAGCAGCAAATTGATCCTACCGTAGTTGATATAATGGAACAGGTTTGACAGAAGCAGCACTGCCAAGCCCCAAGACTCAATCAGAGAGAAAGATGCTACACAGTTTGATTTGATCTCTGAACCTGGCACCCTATTTTCGGCATTTAACTTGCACTGGGGCAGGCGCAGTCTAGTCCCAGTTGCCGGCAGCCTTCAACTGTCAGGACAGGTGGTCCTCGTTAGTTTAGTGGACAGTATCTCCGCCTGTCATGTAAAAGCCCTGGTTTTGATTCCCTGAGAGGGAGTCTGCTTTTCCGCCCAGTTCCAACTCTAAGGAGGCAACGACGTCTCGGACAAAAGCGGCACTGCTCTCAACTCTCCTGCCAGTGTTTCGGGTCCTCGATGGGGAGGTTGCTTTTTAGTTCCAACTGTACAAAAGCCAAGACTTCTCTGATAAAAAGCAGCAAATAATTCCTAATTAGTATAACCAAACAGGTTTGACAGAAGCAGCACTACCAAGCCCCAAGACTCAATCAGAGAGCCAGAAGCCACAGAGTTTGATTTGATCCCTTAAACTGGCACCCTATTTTAGGCATTTAACTTGCACTCGATGGGGAGGTTGCTTTGTAGTTCCAACTGTACAAAAGCCAAGACTTCTCTGATAAAAAGCAGCAAATTAATCCTAATTAGTATAACGGAACAGGTTTGACAGAAGCAGCACTGCCATGCACCAAGACTCAATCAGAGAGCAAGAAGCCACAGAGTTTGATTTGATCCCTTAAACTGGCACCCTATTTTAGGCATTTAACTTGCACTCGATGGGGAGGTTGCTTTGTAGTTCCAACTGTAACAAAGCCAAGACTTCTCTGACAAAAGCAGCAAATTGATCCTAGTTAATAGAAGGGAACAGGTTTGACAAAAGCAGCACTGCCAAGCCCCAAGACTCAGAGAGCAAGAAGCCACAGAGTTTGATTCGATCCCTTAAACTGGCACCCTATTTTCGGCATTTATCTTGCACTTGATGGGGAGGTTGCTTTGTAGTTCCAACTGTAACAAAGCCAAGACTTCTCTGACAAAAGCAGCAAATTGATCCTACTGTAGTTGATATAATGGAACAGGTTTGACAGAAGCAGCACTGCCAAGCCGCAAGACTCAATCAGAGAGAAAGATGCTACACAGTTTGATTTGATCTCTGAACCTGGCACCCTATTTTCGGCATTTAACTTGCACTGGGGCAGGCGCAGTCTAGTCCCAGTTGCCGGCAGCCTTCCACTGTCAGGACAGGTGGTCCTCGTTAGTATAGTGGACAGTATCTCCGCCTGTCACGTGGAAGACTGTGGTTCGATTCCCCGACGGGGAGGCTGTTTTCTGCCCAGTTCCAACTCTAAGAAGGCCACGACGTCTCGGACAAAAGGGGCACTGCTCTCAACTTGCCTGCCAGTGTTTCGGGTCCTCGATGGGGAGGTTGCTTTATAGTTCCAACTGTAAGAAAGCCAAGACTTCTCTGATAAAAAGCAGCAAACTGATCCTAGTTCATATAATGGAACAGGTTTGACAAAAGCAGCACTGCCAAGCCCCAAGACTCAAACAGAGAGCAAGAAGCCACAGAGTTTGATTTGATCCCTTAAACTGGCACCCTATTTTAGGCATTTAACTTGCACTCGATGGGGAGGTTGCTTTGTAGTTCCAACTGTAACAAAGCCAAGACTTCTCTGACAAAAGCAACAAATTGATCCTACTGTAGTTGATATAATGGAACAGGTTTGACAAAAGCAGCACTGCCAAGCCCCAAGACTCAATCAGAGAGAAAGATGCTACACAGTTTGATTTGATCTCTGAACCTGGCACCCTATTTTCGGCATTTAACTTGCACTTGATGGGGAGGTTGCTTTGTAGTTCCAACTGTGAGAAAGCCGACTTTTCTAACAAAAGCAGCAAATTGATCCTAGTTAATAGAAGGGAACAGGTTTGACAAAAGCAGCACTGCCAAGCCACTGAACCTGGCACCCAATTTTCGGTATTTAAATTGCACTGGGGCAGGCGCAGTCTAGTCCCAGTTGCCGGCAGCCTTCCACTATCAGGTCAGGTGTTCCTCGTTAGTATAGTGGACAGTATCTCCGCCTGTTACGCGGAAGACCGGGGTTCGATTCCCCGATGGGGGGGCTGTTTTCTGCCCAGTTCCAACTCTAAGAAGCCCACGATGTCTCGGACAAAAGGGGCACTGCTCTCACCTTGCCTGCCAGTGTTTCGGGTCCTCGATGGTGTGGTTGCTTTATAGTTCCAACTGTAAGAAAGCCAAGACTTCTCTGATAAAATGCATCAAATTAATCCTAATTAGTATAACGGAACAGGTTTGACAGAAGCAGCACTGCCATGCACCAAGACTCAATCAGAGAGCAAGAAGCCACAGAGTTTGATTTGATCCCTTAAACTGGCACCCTATTTTAGGCATTTAACTTGCACTCGATGGGGCGGTTGCTTTGTAGTTCCAACTGTAACAAAGCCAAGACTTCTCTGACAAAAGCAGCAAATTGATCCTAGTTAATAGAAGAGAACAGGTTTGACAAAAGCAGAACTGCCAAGCCCCAAGACTCAGAGAGCAAGAAGCCACAGAGTTTGATTTGATCTCTTAAACTGGCACCCTATTTTCGGCATTTAACTTGCACTTGATGGGGAGGTTGCTTTGTAGTTCCAACTGTAACAAAGCCAAGACTTCTCTGACAAAAGCAACAAATTGATCCTACTGTAGTTGATATAATGGAACAGGTTTGACAGAAGCAGCACTGCCAAGCCCCAAGACTCAGAGAGAAAGATGCTACACAGTTTGATTTGATCTCTGAACCTGGCACCTTATTTTCGGCATTTAACTTGCACTTGATGGGGAGGTTGCTTTGTAGTTCCAACTGTAACAAAGCCAAGACTTCTCTGACAATAGCAGCAAACAGGTTTGACAGAAGCAGCACTGCCATGCACCAAGACTCAATCAGAGAGCAAGAAGCCCAGAGTTTGATTTGATCCCTTAAACTGGCACCCTATTTTAGGCATTTAACTTGCACTCGATGGGGCGGTTGCTTTGTAGTTCCAACTGTAACAAAGCCAAGACTTCTCTGACAAAAGCAGCAAATTGATCCTAGTTAATAGAAGGGAACAGGTTTGACAAAAGCAGCACTGCCAAGCCCCAAGACTCAGAGAGCAAGAAGCCACAGAGTTTGATTTGATCCCTTAAACTGGCACCCTATTTTCGGCATTTAACTTGCACTTGATGGGGAGGTTGCTTTGTAGTTCCAACTGTAACAAAGCCAAGACTTCTCTGACAAAAGCAGCAAATTGATCCTACTGTAGTTGATATAATGGAACAGGTTTGACAGAAGCAGCACTGCCAAGGCCCAAGACTCATTCAGAGAGAAAGATGCTACACAGTTTGATTTGATCTCTGAACCTGGCACCCTATTTTCGGCATTTAACTCGCACCTGGGCAGGCGCAGTCTAGTCCCAGTTGCCGGCAGCCTTCCACTGTCTGGACAGGTGGTCCTCGTTAGTATAGTGGACAGTATCTCCGCCTGTCATGTAAAAGCCCTGCTTTTGATTCCCTGACAGGGAGGCTACTTTTCCGCCCAGTTCCAACTCTAAGGAGGCAACGACGTCTCGGACAAAAGCGGCACTGCTCTCAACTTGCCTGCGGAAGACAGTGTTTCGATTCCTCATTTGGGAGGTTACTTTATCGTTCCAACTGTGAGAAAGCCAAGACTTTTCTAACAAAATCAGCAAACTGATCCTAGTTCATATAATGGAACAGGTTTGACAAAAGCAGCACTGCCAAGCCCCAAGACTCAATCAGAGAGCAAGATGCCACAGAGTTTGATTTGATCCCTTAAACTGGCACCCTATTTTTGGCATTTAACTTGCACTCGATGGGGAGGTTGCTTTGTAGTTCCAACTGTAACAAAGCCAAGACTTCTTTGACAAAAGCAGCAAATTGATCCTAGTTAATATAAGGGAACAGGTTTGAAAAAAGCACCACTGCCAAGCCCCAAGACTCAATCAGAGAGCAAGATGCCACACAGCTTGATTTGATCACTGAACCTGGCACCCTATTTTTGGCATTTAACTTTCATTGGGAGGGGGGCACGGTGGCTTAGTGGTTAGCATGTTTGCCTCACACCTTCAGGGTCGGGGTTCGATTCCCACCTCCACCTTGTGTGTGTGGAGTTTGCATGTTCTCCCCGTGAAACTCCGGTTTCCTCCCCCGTTCCAAAGACATGCATGGTAGGTTGATTGGCATCTCTGGAAAATTGTCCCTAGTGTGTGTGTGTGTGTGTGTGTGTGTGTGTGTGTGTGTGTGTGTGCGCCCTGTGATGGGTTGGCACTCCGTCCAGTGTGTATCCTGCCTTGATGCCCGATGATGCCTAAGATAGGCACAGGCTACCCGTGACCCGAGGTAGCTCGGATAAGTGGTAGAAGATGAATGAATGAATGACCTTTCACTGGGGCAGGCGCACTCTACTCCCAAATGCTGGCCTTGAGAAATTCCCCAGTGGATTTCAATGTTTTAGCCACAGTTTATGTGCCACTCAACCTGCTTGCTTTTGACTGGTCTCTGCTTCAACCAAACCTCACAGAGAAAATCATCTGGTTTACAAAAAAAAAAATGAATTGTGCTGTTTTTGTGTTAAAATAAGAAACAGACTGATCTCTTGAAGGCAGCTGATCGTTTTCAATAAAATGAACTGTATCTCCGCTTGTCACTTGGAAAACTGTGATCGCTCACACTTCTCACAGCAAATTTATCCTAATTAGTATAATGGAACAGGTTCGACAAAAGCAGCACTCCCATGCCCCAAGACTCAATCAGAGAGCAAGATGCCACAAGGGTTGACTTGATCCCTTAACCTGGCACCCTATTCTCGGCATTTAAATTGCACTCAATGGGGAGGTTGCTTTGTAGTTTCAACTGTGAGAAAGCCAAGACTTCTCTGACAAAAGCAGCAAATTGATCCTAGTTAATATAATTGAACAGGTTTGACAAAAGCAGCACTGCCAAGCCAAAAGACTCAATCAGAAAGCAAGATGCCACACAGTTTGATTTGATCACTTAACTTGGCACCCTATTTTCAGCACAGGCTCCCCATTGTGATATAATCAAGTTACTGTATAATATGATGCGTGTGTTTTGTCCATTAGATGGCAATAGAGTTTGGAGTATGTAGGGATGTATTGGTACTAAAAAAGAGTTGTTGTTGCCTCATGCAAGCTGAGCAGTGAATGTAGTCACAGCATGTTTCTGTCTGTTGTTTAATATTTGATGTTAATGAAGTAAAGACATTAAGACATTTCAGGAGCTTTATTGAAACATCACATGGTGTTAGATGTGGAGTGCTATTGACGTGATGGCAAAGTTTCAACCCCCGGACAATTTGGACTTCAGCCACCCCGAAAGATGGCCAGAATGGCGCCAAAGGTTTCACCGCTACAGGATAGCCACTAAACTTGTCAAGGAAGAGGCCGAAGTGCAGGTCTGCTTTATTCGATGGGAAAAGAAGCGGAACAGTGTATCAGGCATTTACGTTTAGAGAGGGCGAGAAATTGAGGATTATGAAAACGTGATCTGGAAGCTTGATGACTACTTTCTACCAAAAGTTAATGTTATTCATGAGCGTGCACAATTTCAAATAAGAGTTCAGAGGCCAGGGGAAATGGCAGAAGAATATATTCACAGCCTGCATGAGCTAGCCAGTACATGTGACTTTGGGGCAGCAAAGGATGAAAACATTCGTGATCGGCTTGTGATTGGGATTTTAGACAGAAAGCTGTCGGAAAAGCTTCAACTAATGCCCGATATGAAGCTTAAACACGCCATAGAGCTCGTGAGACAGTCTGAACAGGTACGAGGACACGTTAATGAACAAGCTGTGTGTGTTAGTACTCAAATCAGTGAAGTGACTGGTGCCAGAGGAAAATCTCATTACAGTGGAAGAGCTAGACAACACATAGGCTCAAAACGAAATCAGACAGAGCAGGCAACAGAATGGAGATGTAAAAGATGTGGAAGAAATCATGGAAAAGGGGACATATCCCCAGCAAAAAGTGCTGAATGTTGCAAATGCAGAAAAAGGGGTCACTTTGCTGCAGTTTGTAGAACCCGAGCAGTCCATGAAGTCACCAAACCACCAGAGGGCAGCAATCTCACACACTTCCTTGGTGAGTTGACACAAATTAATGATGTAAGTGGAGCATGAATGGTCACACTTCCAATCCAAGGCACAGACATAGACTTTAAAATTGACACGGGCGCTGACATAAGTGTACTTTCCGAGATAACGTTCTCTGTTTTGAAGTACAATCCACATCTCAAGAATGCAAATGTGAAACTTGAGAGCCCAGGGGGAACATTGCACTGCAAAGGACAGTTTAAAGCCGTCACAGTCTACAGAGATAAGCAGTGCAGTTTGATTTGCATTTGTTGTGGTTTCCCCCACATAAACAATCTTCTTGGGTGAGATACAACCAGTGCTATGGGCTTAGTGAAAAGGTTGGAAGAGCTTCAACCCATTTCCTTACCCAAACTTGGTTTAGTAAAGATGAAACCTATCAAACTCTGCTTACAAGAGAATGCAGTACCCTACAGTGTCCACACTGCACATTGAGTGTCCATATCTTTACTCTCAAAAGTAAAAAACACTGAGCTTGAGAGAATGGTTAACTGTGATGTTATTCAAGAAATCACTGAACCTACTGAATGGTGCGCCCCTATGGTAGCTGTTCCAAAGAAAACGGGGCAAATCAGAATCTGCATCGATCTAAAGCAACTAAATAAAGCTGTCAAAAGGGAGAAATTTGTGCTGCCAACGATTGACGATATTCTTCCTAAGTTAGCACATGCTGAAGTTTTCTCACTCCTTGATGCTGCTAGTGGTTTCTGGCAACTGCCACTTGATATGGAATGTGCAAAACTAACAACATTTATTACTCCTTCTGGGAGATATTTCTTCCGTAGGCTCCCATTTGGAATAACGAGTGCACCAGAAATCTTCCAGCATGAAGTGTCAGCAATCTTCAACAACCAAGAAGGAGTCGCAGTGTTCATGGATGATATTTTAGTTTATGGCAACACTCCTGAGGAACACAAGCAGCGATTGCAGAGGGCTTTGACAGTCATTGACTGGGCAGGTTTGCAGCTGAATAAGGAAAAGTGTCTACTGAGACAGAATCAACTGAAGTATTTAGAACACGTCATAGACAAGGAGGGCATACGGCCTGATACAGCCAAAGTCGAAGCTATTACACAGCTGGAAAAGGCACAGAACCTCTCGGAACTAAGGAGAATGCTGGGGATGATTCACTACCTGGGGAGGTATGTTCTTCATGTCTCAGATATCGTTCGACCTCTCAATGAGCTGTTGAAACATGATGTCATATGGTACTGGGGTCCTGTGCAAGAGGAAGCGTTTAATAACGTGAAACAAGTAATCACAGAAGCTCCTGTTCTTGCGTTTTATGATGTCACAATACCTACAGTTGTCAGCGCAGATGCCAGCAGTTATGGTCTGGGGGGGGTGTCTTGCTGCAAGACCATGACGGGCAACTAAAACCAGTGGCCTACTGCTCCAGGGTGCTGACAGGATGCCCAGATCAGATGGAAAGTTTTGTGTTGCACACTGACCATAAACCACTCATTCCATTGATCCATGCAAAGGATCTGGATTCAGTTCCCCTGAGATGTCAAAGACTGTTATTGCGGATGATGCGATACAATCCTGAGGCACAGTATGTACCAGGTAAACAACTGGTGGTTGCTGACACGCTGTCTCGACACCCTCAGCCCACCATTTCAGCAGAGGTTTCTGAATTAGTGCTGGATGTGGAGTCTTACGAGAATGCTGTCAGTGATGCATGGCCAATCTCTCAACCTAAGCTGGATTCTGTGAAAAGAGAGACAGGACTGGATTATGAACTACAAATGGTGAAGAAGTATGTGGCTGATGGCTGGCCTAGATATGCAGCCAATGTCCCTCAAGCTTTGAAATCATACTACAGCGCACGTCATCACCTGTCAGTTTTCCAGGACCTTGTGCTCTATGATGATAGGATCATAATTCCCCAAACAATGAGGTCAGACATACTCCAGAGATTGCATAGCGGTCACCAAGGCATTGTGAAATGTAGGGAGAGAGCGAAATGTAGTGTGTGGTGGCCTGGATTAAGTAAAGAAATCCAGTCGCTTGTTAATAACTGCAAAGACTGCCTGGAAACAAGACCTACCCAGAAAAAGGAGCCACTCCTAACCACTCCCCTGCCAAACCGCCCATGGGAGAAAATTGGTGCTGATATATGTGAAGTGGATAAGCAGCATTATTTGATAGTTGTGGATTATTTCTCGAGGTATATTGATATAGCTCATCTTTCGGACCTGTCAGGAAAAATGACACATGCTTGTTTACAGAACATGTTTGCACAATGGGGCTGTCCCAACGTTTTGTTTTCGGACAATGGGCCTCAGTTTAGTGGACGAGCATTTAGAGACTTTGCAAGAGACTATGATTTTCAACATGTCACTATGCACAATCAAACGGTGAGGCTGAAAGAGCTGTGCAAACAGCTAAAAAGATCTTGAAACAATCAGACCCATTTGCAGCACTGATGAGCTACCAAGCCACACCCATTCAGGCTACAGGTGTAAGTCCCTCACAGCTTATGATGGGTAGACAAATAAGAACCACTGTTCCCACATTGGAGTCAAACCTGCAGCCTGAGTGGCCAGATCTTCATCAGGTGAGAAAGTTGGATCCAAAAGCTAAAGCAAGCTATCGAAAATATTACAACAAGAGGAACAATGTTCGTGCATTACCTGAGATTTTACCTGGTGCTTCCGTGGCAGTTAAATTGGATGATGAGAGAGGATGGATAAGGTCTGTAACAGTACTTGAGAAGTGTGAGTCACCGCGGTCTTACATTATGCAATCTGAGGCTGGATTACTTAGATGAAACCGGCAACATCTAATGCCTACACCCAGTGACAAAGGACCAACATCTACTTCAGCTTCACAAACTCAAGTACAGCAAGAAATCAACAGTCCTGACCATCTTGCAAATGAAATGCTTAATGCTGTTCCAAACATTCATTCATTCATTCATTCATTTTCTACCGCTTATCCGAACTACCTTGGATCACGGGGAGCCTGTGCCTATCTCAGGCATCATCGGGCATCAAGGCAGGATACACCCTGGACGGAGTGCCAACCCATCGCAGGGCACACACACACACACACACTCTCATTCACTCACACAATCACACACTACGGACAATTTTCCAGAGATGCCAATCAACCTACCATGCATGTCTTTGGACCGGGGGAGGAAACCGGAGTACCTGGAGGAAACCCCCGAGGCACGGGGAGAACATGCAAACTCCACACACACAAGGCAGAGGCGGGAATCAAACCCCCAACCTGGAGGTGTGAGGCAAACGTGCTAACCACTAAGCTACCGTGGTTAATTTACCTGAGTCAGATTCTAGCCAAACAACAGTTCGTTCACCAAAGGTGGTAAAAACAAAATCTGGACGATCTGTCTTAATTCCACAGAAGTATAAAGACTTTGTGTAAATGGCTTAAGAAAAAATAGCAAAAGAGGTTAAGTGAGAATGACATAAGAAGAAAATGTGTTAAGCTAGACCCTGTATGACTTTGTTTTAAAGTTGTTAAGTGTTATATTGTTTCATACAGTATTTTCTGTTACATGTTAAGTAACTCATAAGGAAGGGTGATGTGATATAATCAGGTTACTGTATAATATGATGTGTGTATTTTGTCCACTAGATGGCAAGAGTGTGGAGTATGTGGGGATGTATTGGTACTGAAGAAGAGTTGTTGCCTCGTGCAAGCTGAGCAGTGAATGCAGTCACAGCATGTTTCTGTCCGTTGTTTAATATGTGATGTTAATAAAGTAAAAACATTAAGACATCTCAGGAGCTTTATTGAAACATAACACCCGTGACCCGAGAAGTTCGGATAAGCGGTAGAAAATGAAGGAATGAACCCTAGCTTAGCATTTAACTAAAACTAGAATGCCCCCTTGTTTTTCACTAAGCATAACACACAATTTGACAGGTTTCATCTCTTCCACTCTTCCACTTAGTTTGCCATAGTTTTCAATGATTTTCTTTCTTTTACATACTCCAGTGTTGTTGTTATTGGGCAGGAACAGTCAGGCTTGTTCTGCTTATTATTCCATCAGAGACAGACGGTTCTGATCAAATTATTGACTTCAACAGAGTGATAGATCCTTTCAAAGTTTCAACCATACCTTATACCTGCTTTCGTCAAATTTCAGCCTTTAATAAACAAAAATCACTAGTAGTATTATGTAAAATCTTATTGAATTAATATATATGTGATTTTGAATATAGATTTTTTTTTCTGTTCAAATGAGAAGGAAAGAGTTACAAAAAGGATATGTAAGCTGCTTTGTGACAATGTCCATTGTAAAAAGCGCTATACAAATAAACTTGAATTGAATTGAATTGAATATGTCAATAATCCATAGTATATATTTACATTTATACTTTAATAATATAATTAATGTGCACAAAATAGAGGTATAGACATACTTTTACTCAAGCCCACCCTCACAGAATGTTTGTCATGATCATTTTTATTAAGTGTCCAAAATTTGATGCATACTATAATCCAGTAAATAACTAATTACTATTAGGACAGTCTTAGATTTAGAAAGTAAAGCTAAAGGCCCTTAATGTAAACACTCCACTGAATACAGTTTAGGGCTGTGATTAGAATGTACAATGAATTTCAGTGTGCCATGGTTCCTACAGTGTTATACACATATGTCTAACATTAATGGTTTAATTCTTAAAAACAATCCATGCAGATTTTCTTTTACTTGTAACTAATCAAAAATAATGTTGTCTGTATGTTGCATTATATATGGTAGGTTGTCCACAGGTCACAAATGAAAAGCAGTGATATTTGTGTGTCAAAAGTATGAATACTTATGGACCTGCTACAGAATTTACAGGCTCTTGATCCATAAGTATTGGGCGTCATGTGATGTCACGTGAATACCCGGTGGGGTGCCAATACTTTTGGACAAAAGTGTATTGACTGGGGGCCAATACTTGTGGAATCATTGGATTGATAGTGTGGAGTTGATAGTTACATGTATTGAGAGTGTGCTTTACATCTACAGAGAGAACAAAAGAATTTTAAGAATTCCCCATTCAAGTCTATGGGAAAAAAAACCCTTTGAGCTTCCGTACCGGGAATTCCGGAATTCTGATCACTTATAAAAGTCATAGCACACCTCTCCTCAATGAGCCGGTCGATTTGACACCTCATTCATGGGTCTAGGACAAAAGCTGCGGGAGAAAGTGTCCGGAGGAATAATAATAATAACTAGAACGGACATTTCCTGAAGAAAATGTGAATGTGCTTGCACGTGGCAAGTTCCCATCATCGTGCTGAGTGTTTTGATATGTCACATGCCCATGTTGTGCTAAATTTTTTATTTCGCTAGTTTTGGGGGCGGGGCTACACGTGACGTCACGTGGTCTCGAGTGCCGCCACCAGGGGGCAAATACTTTTGGAATCATTGGATTGATAGTGTGGAGTGGATAGTTGAGAGATAGTATTGAGAGTCTCCTTTACATCTACAGTCACTAGGAATACACAGAGAGAGAGGCGGTGCCTGAGCTCTGCGCACGCTGCGTGTGTGAGAGCTTAAAGGAATTTCAGGAATTTCCCATTCATTTCTATGGGACTTTTTTCGCCGCTTTTTCGTCCGCTGTGCGAACATCTTTGGTCCGATTGCTTATAAAAGTCATAGCACACCTGTCCTCAATGAGCCGGTCGATTTGACACCTCATTCATGGGTCTAGGACAAAAGCTGCAGGACAAGTTATGTGCCGAAAACGTGTCTGGAAGAAGAAGAAGAAGAAGAAGAAGAAGAAGAAGAATAACTAGAATGTACATTTCCTGAAGAAAATGTGAATGGGGCTTGCAAAGCACATTCTTGTTCTCTTGCATACTTATTATTAGGGTTCAAGCGCGAAGCACTGGAAACCTATTGTTTTTGTTAGGATTTTTATTATTAGGGTTCAAGCGCGAAGCGCTGGAAACCTATTGTTTTTGTTAGGGTTTTTATTAGGGTTCAAGCGCGAAGTGCTGGAAACCTATTGTTTTTGTTAGGATTTTTATTATTATTATTATTATCATTATTATTATTATTATTCCGCCCTAGAAACGGTCGTGCAGCCCAAACCATAAGGCCTAGAGAGCTTGTCGGAACTTAGAGCCCGTCTCCAAGTCGGCACATATCAGGGTGAATTATACTGATATACTTTATAATACTTATATATACTTTAATATACTATATAATTGTTACTTAAACTTAATTTACTGATAGCACTAACATTAATACGAATTAAACCAATGGGAAAGCTCCTCAGACCTGGATGAGAATGAGCAAACTTCTTTATTGTGGTCAATCAGCTAACAATTCTCTAAAAGAAGTTGCCAATTTGAAAGTAACAAAAGAAATCCCAAAAACCCAAAAAGAAAAAGCATCTTCATGAAGAGCATCGGCATGCAAAAACAAAAAAAACCCTCAGGACGGTCCTGCAAAGTAACGGGATTTTTTACGCATACACCTTTGGCCCCAAAAATTCTCCTCTATATATACGCTTCCAAGCGCCTCCTTATCGGTTCCCCTCCTCACAGACCCGTTTTCATATCACCTTATCATTATGTCACCTTATTTACCGGAATCATCTCATATGTTTTTGTAACGTCCTGTTCCTTACAATCCCCTTGTTTGTCCTTCACCTTTTACCCATATGCCCATTTATGGATTTTCCTCCCCTTAGTTCCCCGGGGCCCAGGTCCGGAAGCCCAGGCCTGTGACCCTGGGTCTTCTTCGTTCGACATAACAATTATATCTAAACAACAATTTTGTTATTAAAAGTGTGCTCAAAAAAGAGCCTCACTCCCTGGTCGAAGTTACATTTGCCTCTAAGTTTTTTTCCATGCCAGATGTCCTGAAGATTAATCCTTCATTCAACTGTAATGGGTAAGTTTCTCCTTTGTTATTTTCTTCTATACATGATTTTTAATAATTATAAGCCACTCTATGAGTCTGATTTTATGTCAAAAGTTATTATGTTAAACGAAAGCTCTTATCTATTTGTCATCTTATATTGCCACTATTGCTAAACTATTGTTGCTATACTGTTATCACTATTGTTAAGCTATTGCTACTATAATGTTGCTTGTGTACATAAAAGTAAACAATGGAGTTCTTTGATGACTCCTCTAAATTGCTAAAAGCTTCAACTTTGTTTTGATCGCATGTTTCATGTTATGATCTCAGCCTGTCCTTGCTCAGGCTGGAATTGTTTACCCTTATCTCAAGCTCCTGTTCCTCTATCTCCTCTAACTCCCCTTATCTCTCCTCAGACCCTACGCCTCAGCCAGCTCATCCTGGTCGCCCCATCATGTCCTCACCTCACCATCCTCGTCCGTCTCCCTACCCAAGGCCAGTGCCCGCAGAGCTATCGCCGCTTCCAGCTACTTCATATCACCCATGAGCTCATTACGTGTCTGGAACAGTTCTATTCTATGGCCCTGAGTCCCCTGTTTACACTCTTTCTTCTCCTGTCTGCTGAGTTACTATAATAAAGAGTGCCTCTTTTATTCACCCTCTGACTTCTGGTTAATATAATATAATAATAATATAATATAATAATATAAATATATTCTCTTAAGGCTCCAGGATTTTTCACAACATCTCTCCCCCTCTGAGACTGCAAAGTCTCAACAAAACCCAAGTACCTAACCACGATGACCACCCTAACACAAACGAGAAGCAGAAGCTAAAACTAAAACAGACGTAAAACACATAAAACATAAAACAAAAACACAAATCCAAAAACGTACCAAAAACATACAACATCTCAGAACATAAAAACATACAACATCTCAGAACATAAAAACATACAACATCTCTCCCCCAACAACAACAATGAGCACAGTAGACCACAACACACACGTGCCCCTTCTCAAAAAGGTGAGCCAGGAGTGAGCGAAAAACCCTCTGGATGCCAAATTGAGGGAAAATTCTCACTCTGCCCGCAAATATAGCGCGACAGTGAAATCAGTGTCACCAGGGTCACCGAAACATACAGCATAAACACATGAAAATCAAACAGTTCTCGCATGGCATGGGAGTCGTCCTTATGACCACCACCAATAATGATTACAATGCATGGTTTGAATCCACCGTGGCAAGGGGGCCCAAATGCGTCGGCCTGCGCGTAGGGAACCCCAAATGTTTCTGTTGCGATAAGCGTGAAAGTCTCAAGTTACAGGAACAACCGCATCTGAATCACCTCTTGTCCATGAGTATATGAACGTGGGTGGTTCTTGCATATCCTGTAGTCCTTGTTGCACATCTTTGGTGTGAAATGTCCAGAGTTTATATCCACAAAAGAATAGAGTACAGTACTGTCGTATGGCGGCCTGCCGTATATGGCGGGAAATAATATACGCATGTTTATGTCTACGTCCATACGTTGAGGCCACACAAAGGGAAGGACGTATCTCATATGTGTGCACCTGCAAAAGCAGTCCTTTGTCAAGAATATAATCATTCTGGTGGCACGAAATTAACCCACAGTCCGTCAGGGCGGACTAGATCTGCGTTTGCAAGGATCAGTGTCCTTCAGCAACGTGAACCACGTGTCAGCCGTCGGCGGGGAAGGGTATGTCAGCCAGGTGCGATGTGGCGCCGCACCCAGGTCGAAGTCCCTCCAGATGAAGTTAGACTGGTCCACCTCGGTGTCCAGTTGCATGCATGTGTAGCAGAACCAGGAGTCGCCGAGGCATCAAGCGACACCCCGTGGGCTTGCCTCCAACCGTGCACAGGTGAGGGGTTGCTGGACTCGTCGCCGGCCTCTCTGTGGGCGCGACATGGCCTGCACACAAAGCTCTTTGACCTTGACTGCAGTGGGGGTAGCTAACCTGAGAACACAAGAGTCTGTAGATATGGGTTAAATGCTTCACATAGCTTGACATTTCGCCTTCCATCTGTTCAAGCGATGGGCCCTTATAGGGTCCTCGTGTGAAAGCCACGGGCATTGGCCTGCCTGTCACCATTTCATGAGGTGTCAAGTGTGTTGTACGATTCGTCTGCGAACGCATTTTCATCAGAGCCAAAGGCAAAGCCTGTACCCAATTCAGACTGGTGCTAGCGCATATTTTTGCAATTTTCTCTTTCAACACGCCGTTGGCTCTTTCTACTCTTCCATGTGAACTTGGGTGATAAACACATCCCATCTTATGGTTAATGCACAATGCTTGCGCAAGGGACTCAATTACTTTATTTACAAAATGAGGTTCATTATCTGAACTCAACTGATCTGGAATACCAAACCTCGGGATTACTTCCCTACACAAGAATTTTGCCACTGTTTTAGCATCATTCTTGGCACTGGCCACTGCTTCAACCCATCTACTGAATATGTCAATCACTACCAAAATGTATCGCTTCCCTTCTGCTTTTTCTGCCATATCCACAAAATCCATCATTAAGTGTCGAAACGACCCTCTGGGTTCTGGAATGTGTCCTATTGGGGCTGTGAAATGCTTCCTGACATTTCTTTTAGCACATAGCTCACATGTTCTCAGTATTTTTTTCTACGACGCTGGCTAGATACAGAGACCACCAATTTTTCCTGATAGTGTCTATTATCACCCTTTTGTTACAGTGGTCTATCCTGTGGGCTTCCTTTATCAACATTGGTAATAGGGCTGTGGGTGCTACCCACAACCCCTCTCCGCCTCTCCACACTCCTGACTCCTTGTCCTGAAATGCACCTCGCTTTTTCCACTGTTCTACTTCTTCCGGATTGGCTGTGTTTTGTGCATCCCTGACATCTTCTATTGACATCTCTCCTGGACCTGCATCTGGCTCTTCTCCCTGCATAACTGCCATTATGCATCTATCCCCTAATGCTGCCTTTTTGGCTGCTTCATCTGCTGCAGCGTTTCCTTTAGTTATTGTTGTTCCATCTGTTTTGTGAGCTTTACACTTCACAATAGCTAATTTCTTAGGTAGCTGTATAGCTGCTAACAGTTCAAATATGGCTGGTCCATGGGTAAAAGCAGAACCATTAGCCCTCTGGTAACCTCTTTGTGCCCAGATTGGTCAAAAAACATGACATACCCCATATGCATAGGCTGAGTCAGTGTAAATTGTACACGCTTTTCCTGCTCCTAGCTTACACGCTGCTATCAATGCTTTTATCTCTGCCAATTGAGCTGAGCATGGTTGTGGGACAGTCCCCTCGCTAATTGTTTGATATACATTCTCAATGAGGTCGTATTCAATTACTGCATAACCTGCTTTGTTTCCCTCACTGGTGCGATAACAGGATCCATCCACAAAGAAGATTCGTTGTGCCCCTAAAAGAGGTTGGGACTCTAAATCTGGTCGCGCTTTCAGGAACTTTTCAGATTCCTCTGTACAATTGTGTGGAGTCCCTTCACTCGGCAGCACCATTCTTTCGGCTGGGTTTACTGTGTTGCACCTTTCGATTGTCAACTCCGGTGCCGACAGTATTACATCATATCCTGTGCGCCTTGCATTGGTTATTACAAACGTTTGATTTGTCAATAATGCATGCAGTGCATGTGCTGTGTACAGGGTCACGGGGTGACCCATCGTAATTGTAGAAGCTTTTTGATATGCAAATGCTGCTGCTGATATAGCACGATAACATGGCGGTATGCCCTTCTCAACATTATCTAACGCTGTGCTGAAATAGGCAATGGGCTGCGTTCCTACCCCTTGCTGTTGCTGCATTAGTACTGCCGATACAAAACCTTGTCTTTCTGACACGTATAGGTGAAATGGTTTGCTGTAATCTGGACTAGCCAGCGCTGGGGCTGAAGCTAGTGTGCACTTCAACATCTCGAATGCTGCCAGTGCCTCTGGTGCCCATGTCAGCTGTGCATTGGGTTTAGCCTGATCTGTAGCTTTTATTATGTCTCTAAGTGGTTGTACTTATAAGGCAAAGTCACATATCCATGGTCTACTAAACCCTGCCAAATGTGTTACGATCCCAGAAGGTATCTAGGAGTATGGATGGGATGCAACAACATGAAAGGATAAGGTTGGATTTTCTTTGGTGTGTACTGTATGTGGCAATCAATACGGGGGGAGAGGGACACGAGCTGTGCCAAAACAAAGAAATAAGCAAAACAAAACCACTCTACCTTGAAATTAACCCTCTAACCTAAACTACAAAAGGAAAAGTAATGAGACAGAGCTTCAGCGTCGAATGACACCCTAACTAACCTATATTACCTACCCCAAACAAAACGTACAGAGGGTGGCACACGCTCCTAACCTAATGTGTCTAATACAGGAATGCGTACCTACGTGTTGCACAATGTATGTCACTTGATGTACATACCTGTCCACTTTCCCCAATATACACAATGTCATACACAGGGCGAATGACCACTAAAATACATATGCACGGTTTGAGGTCATGGTGCATCACGTATAGCTTGTACATGAGCCGGTAATATCTTTCGTGTTGTTCCTTCTAGAACTCGTCCTAAATATTCCACCTTTCTCTGGCAGAATTGTAGCTTCTCTTTACTAACCTTGTGCCCATTGTTTGCTAGGGCCTTCAGTACTGTTATTGGATCCTGTACACATTGTTCCTTTGTTTGGCTACAGATCAGTAAGTCATCAAAATACTGGACTATGAGGCTATCCATTTGTAAATTCACCAGATCTCTGGTCAGTACTTGGTTGAATATCGATGGACTTTTGCAATATCCTTGGGGCAGCCTCGTATAAGTATACTGTTGCCCACGATAAGTGACCACAAACAAGTGCTGAGAGTCAGGGTGCAATGGAACACTGAAAAAGGCTGAACATAGACCAATTACTGTGTACCATTTTGTTCCCCCTGGAATATTTGATAACAAAGTGTGTGGATCTGGGACTACTGGAGTCTCGGCCACCACTATCTGGTTGACTGGTCTCAAATCGTGGATCAATCTCCATTTGTCTGAATTAGGCTTTCTGACCGGAAAAATTGGAGTATTGCACTGACTCCTAGTGGGGATTAAAACCCCTGTTTCCACTAACCCTTTAATAGTTGGCCCTATTCCTTCTTCCGCTTGTTTGGATAACTGGTATTGTCTCTGATAGGGTATTGGAGTGTTGGGTCTGATCTGTATTTTTGCTAGCCCTGCTGATCTGACTAGTCCTACATCTGTTGCGTGCTTAGTCCATAGTTGTTCCGGGAACTTCACCTAGTGCTTTAACTACATCTTTTTCTGTTAACTCTTCCTCATCTGCTATTTGTGGCACCTGTACCTCTGCTCCTACTCTTACTTGTATCTTTGTTTGCTGACTTACTAACATAGTGGTAGCTACTACCTGCTCTGTCCCTTTATAATCTATCTTTAGAAATGTTTTGTCTTCTGACATATATACCCTAGAATTTCTTGTTGTGTTCCATTTCTCTACCCTTCCCTCTTCTCTCATCATAGGCCCTAAATCTTTTGATTCAAAACCTTGCCCAATCATCAGGGAGATGTGGGAGACTGCGTCTCCAACTTGATACCACTCGTGAATCTGTTCAGGGAGTACGGCATATGTAGCTACTCCTTGCCGACCAAGTATTATGCTGTCTGTGCTGATGACGCCTTCTAGTTGTTCTTCCCATAATGATGCGTATTCTTCATCATTATCCCCCTTCATCATATTTCAGTGTACAATGCCATGGTCCTCTAGCCTCACGGCAATCTGGGCGTATGTAGTTTAACCATGGTTTCCATTCTGTATATTCTTTCCATATATTTGATGTATCTTTGTCTTTGGCTTCCATCCAATACACTTTGTCCAGTTCTGTCATTACCTCTTCTTGGCTTACTACTAAGTGTTGTCGAGCTAACATTTCTGGAAGTGTTATCCACACTCCTGTTGGCCCACAGTGTATTTTGGCTCCTAGTTTGCAGAGCACATCTCTTCCTAGAAGATTAGCTGGAGTGTCTGGGGAATAAAGTAGAGGTGCTTGCATGTAGAACTATTCCTTCTACAGTAATCCATTGTGGCTCAGTAAATCGTAGAGTCTGAGTTTTTCCTGAGAAGCCCACTGTCTTTATTGCTCTACGTGTGAAGGGAAGCTTTGCACCTTCTTTTCCAATGCTTGTAAATGTTGCTCCTGTATCAATCAGGAATGGGGCCTGTACTTCATTTCCAATTCCCAACATAATTGTTGGTTCTTGTGCAGGGTGCAGTGAGGTGGTACACTGCACCAACTCCCCCTCTGGCTTCTCTAGGCCTCTTCACATTCCTCCTGGAGCTGGGCCCAGTGGGCTCCCTCCAGAAGGTACTGGGGCTTGTCTTTGAAACCCTGGGCCCATCCATTGGTCTGCCCAATTTTCAGCTCCTTGTGGTGTTGCTGCAGATGCTTGCTGCATTCCTGACTGCCCTGCTCCTTGTTGAAACATTGGAGCAGGCATCTGTCCAGGCATCTGTTGTCTTCCTTGGTTTCCCACGACCCCTCCTAGTGCTCCATACTGTAAGTAGGGACAATCATATCTTATGTGACCTGGGTTATTGCAATTCCAGCAGGTTTTTCCCTGTCCCCCTGCTCCCCAGGCCGGTCTCTGTGGAGGTTGTCTTCTTTGTCATCCTCTTCCTTGACCTCTGGTTGGTCCCCATCCGCGTTGTAGAGGTGCATACTGAGGATTCACGGGATAACTTGTTGGGTATCCTATGGGCATCATAGTTGGGGGCAAAGGCTGTGTCTGTGTCACCACCACCTGTGGCACTCCTCCATCTTGGGGTGGTGCTACCTGAACTGCAGCTGGGGCGACCATGACTGCCGCCTGTTTGGTGTATTCTTTGTCCTCCTTCTTCTTCTTGTCGTGGCTTTCTTACTTGTTTCTCGTCAGTTCCCCCAGTTGTGCCTTGTGCAGTTGCACCAACAAGTTCTCTTCAGCCTTCTTTGCCTCCCTTTTCCTTTTCCTGTGAAGTTCTGTATGGTGTATCACATTTGCCTCGAAGGTGGCCCATGGCATAGTGTTCAAACCCACTACCGTCTCCAGCTGGTCTTGAACTTCTGCTGGAAGTGCCCTTTTCAACATGAGCTTGAACAGAGTCATACTTGCGGGCGTTTCATCCCACGAGGCTCCCATTTCCTCCCTCCAAGACTTCAATCCAGCCTTATACATCATTTAAGCTATATTTAAGCAGGTATTTTTGTATTCTGGGAGTGCTATGGGACTGCTGCTCCTGCTCACGATAGTCTTCTCTTAGCCATCGTTACGTGAGGTTTACTGCTTCAAGGTGATTGGGTCCTCCCACCATGACTTCTTTCTATCACCTCCCTTTTTTTTTTTTTTTTTTTTTTTTAGCAGCCATTTGCGGACTGCGTCTGGGAGAGGGGAGCTGGGCTCTTCGTTTTCTCCATGTCTTTATCTCCTGCTGATACCTATTGTATTAACCCCTTGACTTGCCCGCTTGTGATCTCCAGTTCTACTTCTTGTACTTTGCCTCCTTTGCCTAACTGTATTTACGGATCCTGTTGTACTCGGATTTGTAATGTTCGTTATAAGATGGGGGCTGGAGCTGCTCCTCACATTCACCTGATGGTGGGGCTGTAGCCTTCTCTTTCTCCTGTTCTTTACTCTGTTCTCCCTTTGACCCTGTAAAACCTACTGTTGCAGAATTACAACATCACCTTTAACAATCTTGAGAAAGGCCTGTACATATATATTTTTTTTTTTGTACACACATAGTTAATGGGTTCTATTGTTTGTCCTCATAATGCTACTGGATAAAAGAAGTGTTTATTCATCCGGTCACCTGACCATGAACTCACCCTACCTGCAAACTTCGCGTTAAGCTTATCATGACTGGATTTGTCATGGATTTGACTGGATTCAAACAAATAAAATTCCTCCCATACTTTTTCCTGTATTTATTACAATGTCTAGAACACATACATGTTTAGTTGTTTTGTAAATTTAGAGATTTAGAGCTTGTTATGTCCATGTTTTAATTCTACAACTTTGGGCCAGAGTGGTAGTCAAAATAGCCTGTGCCCCTTACACATTACATAAGGACACTGCATAATCACAAATTGAACTTTAAATTGTTAGATGATTAATTGTAACTCATCTCCAAAGAGCCCAAAGTTGCAATATTATAACATTTCCCTATAAACTTACTAGAATGTGAAAAAATAAAGAAAAAATCTTTATTTTCTACATCAGAGGCTTCCTAAAACAATATATGAGTGGCTAAAAATATCTTGCTTATTATTTTCCAATATCTTCAATATTCTCTCATCAAATGTTCCTTGTTTAGGCCACTGCAACTCTCCCTTTGTCCGGTCTTGCCACTTTTTCATGTACTTCATGATTTCTTTTTTTCAGCATCCTTGTGCTTTATTATTATAATTGCAGCTGGAGTGATCAGACTTTTTCCCTTCTCCATCATGCACCCCTATCTCGCCCTTGTGGCACTGTCACGTGGTACTGGATTTCTGTGTACTATTGACTATTTCAGCTGAACGCTTATTCTCTTTCTGGTAAACGTGGTTGTGCAGGAGTCCTTCTAGTATGGCTCTCAAGAGAAACAAGGCAGATTTTAGGATCTCAAAGTATACGTACAACAAGTACAACTTTTAATTCAATAGTTATACTTAAAAATGGGTTAAAATCAATCAGCTACATAATCAACCAAGTATTGACCCATCCCATAATTTAATTCACTAATCAATCAGATAAATACCAGTTATTCAATTAATTAATTAATCCAATCCAGATTAAAATTAAATTGTTTCAGTCACTCTGTAATTTCTCCCAACTGGTTTATTATTCCTCATCTAACGCCTTATTTATAACATCATGTAATAGTGTATCCTCTAGTAGGTTAGAGAATGCCCCAGATTGGAAAGAAAACAATCTCTTGTTTTGGTTACACGTATCAGGGCGATTCAAGGCCTTACTGGCACAAAGTTACAGAGGCTAGAATGGAGGTTTCATTTCCACCAAAATAATTTTGCTGTAATAAAACACTACAGTAAACACAAGCCATGAGCTAATGAAGAACTCAAGATCATAGCCACACGTCTTAGCTTCCAAAAAACATTTTTTTTTTCTAAAGTCAAAGAGACCCAAGAATGGATTTTATATGAATATTTTACACTAAGCAGTAGTATTTGCTCAAGAAAAACACAGGAAAGCTATTCTGTGTGTGTGTTCTAGGATTGCGCAATACACCTTAAGAATTGTTATCACTGGCAGCCCCCCCTGCCAGATGGCCCTTATCGCACCTCAAAACCCAAACACACACAACTGCCAAACAAACGAAGGGTGTTCTGAATACAATGGAGAGCCGTCATTGGTCTTTAAGCTGTCTATCTCTGCTCTACGGGCACCTATTGGCTCATGTGGGGGCTTGTTGATTCCTAGGAGTCTGGACTACAAATCTGACACCAAATTGTAGTTTTCTGATCCTCCAATGAGAAGTGAAAGATGAACTTCTACTTACGGTTTTCGGTCAGAACCGTGATGATTGTGAGGCGAGCAAAATGATGTGGATAATACAGCTGAGATATTCCAACTCCCATGGATTCTTGGGGATCTAAAAATATGAAAATCTATAATATTTGTTATGAAAGAAATCACTCCAGTGAGGAAAAGGGAAGAGCTTAAAGGCAAGTAAACCAACTGAACTAGCGCCGCCTAGTTCAGGTAACGATCAACTTGATCACACTTGTACGACCACTATAAATCATATTATGCTTTGTGTGTGGGCTTAATAAATAAAACATGACCGTGTATTTAGAGGATCTAATGCTCAAAAGTTACAATGAAGTTAATGCAGCCTCATTCCCTAGCGGTGCTCGTAATACTGGGCGAAGCTGTGCGTGTCTGTGACGTTGTTACTAAGAGGAATTATAACTCAAACGCAGGATGATGATGACTGTTCTTGAATATAAAATGCAACAAAATAATTCTCTTTTCTCGTTTTACTCAGGATATTAACTGTTCTTCATGCAATCCTTTGTGTGTGTAGCCGGATGTGCTGAATCGTGCGTATCGTCCCGTGTTCTACAGAGTACAAGAACTTCTTTACATACGTCCGAATTTTTGAACTTACCCTTTCCACTTTTATTCCGTTATATTTCCACTAAGCATCTTCGTTACTCGTTACTACAGACTAAAACCAGACAAATGCCATAAGGGAGATTACACTGCTCCTAGACTGGATTGCATTACTCACGTCCGCACGCTCCATGGAAAAGCACAAGCGCACGCAGCGTGCACGCGCTGTCAGAGCTGGAAAGAGCGCAAAAACACCGCGGTGAAATGTCACAATTCTTGTTCCTACAGTTACAGCACAAACAAAACTTTAATGCAAACACTCCATGCAATACTTCATAAACATAATAATCATTACTCTGGTCTTTGTCTTGTCGATATTATTATTTGTTCATTTTATTTATTTATTCATTTATTTATTTTATTTTATTTTATTTTATTTTTTGATGACTACATACTGGACACACTGTGGAGACTGCACACATACATGAACTGATCTATTCAAATTTGTCTATTCTGCCCTTTTACATAATACCATAATTTTTTCTGACTATGTAGTCATATAATATAAACCTCTTACTTTAATTTCACACTGAGGCCTAAACCCTGCTCCTAGCTTGCCTAAAATCACTCTCAATCACAATCAAATTCACAATCACTGAATTTTACTTCTTATTTCTACTTCAGCTTTTTAAGTACAGTATATATCAGACACTTTGAGATGTTTTGCTTAATTATCATTATAAAAGGTGTTATATTATAATATATGGTAAAATATTCTACCAAAATCTTTTTCTAGTATGATATGTGGGAAAATAATTTTTAAGTCATTGGTTTATTTCATTTTAGTTCCAGCATATTACTGTGGATAATATAGAAGCCAAATCAAGTTACAATGCTAGTTAAATTCAAACTTCACATTAGACTTGTGGTTCCTGTATTTCATAAATATCAAAGGAAAGGGGCAAGGTAACTCAGGGTATCATCTGTCTCTTTGCACCATTTGTCCCATTGTTATGTTGATGGTATTAAGGGTGGGTGAAATTCAAGGATCTGGTGTGGGGGCTGTTGCATCCTTTCATGCTTTGATTGTCACCTGAGTGTTATGTTTGGAATCTGATGGGACTGCCCCCTAAAATGTGTATATTTACAATGTATTACAACTTTAAGTCAGACTTGATGACTGCAGCGCCCGTGCCAGTACGCTCTGACTTGCAGACTCGTTTCATCGTGTATCTACAATAAAGACTACTGCACAAGGATATCCAAGTCTCCTGGTCTTCTCTGGAAAAAGTTTACAACAGATACTTGCACTTTTATTCAAGTATTGTTTTCTACTACTTTATACAATACTGGTGTCGTGCTTACTTACCTCTGTTCTTTACTTACCCACACACCACACTTTTACTACATCAAACAGCAATCCGAATCGTCATTCGGTTCAACAATGCACATGAACGATCCATACACAGTTTACACATTACCGTGTACTCATTACGTACACTTATCACGTGTGTACTTGTTTGTTTATCGTACACTTATCATGTGTGTACTTATTTTGTGTACTTATCTATGTACACACGTACACTTATCACATACACTTATTATCCACTTATTATCATACTCAGATTATCATACACAGATTATCATATACAGATTCTCATACACAGATTATCATACACTTAATACCGGGGGCCCCCCTTTTTTTATTTTTTATTTATTTATTTATTTATTTATTTATTTTTTCCACCGTCCCTACCAAGCAGACCTGTCTCAACCAACAGCGGTATCTAGGGACTAACGCGTTTTCATCACCTGCCGTCCTGCCCCGGTCCGTGAGTTTAATAGCACTCACACCGGAGGATACGCTCCAGGAATTTTATCCAGGCCTAACCACAACATAGTACACTCATGAGATTTTTCACACACACACACAGTCACACATCAAAACCTTATCTAGTTATGGGGCTTTCCCTTTGCTTTTTCTCATCCAGCTCTTTATCTCACCCTTAGGAGTTCTTATCTCGAGGGCGGCTGGCTGCTCTCCTTCCCAGGGCCACCCCTCCCCGCTCAGGCCACAGATTCACTATACACAGACATTTGAGTTTAACAGGCGTCTGCTCACCTTGTTATTTATGGCCGGCCTCTGTAGCCTGTCAGAGAGAGCGGTCCCGGTTCTGGAGGCAGTTCACACCGTCCCTACAGAGGTCCCATCTGGGTCGCCATTAAATATGTCGGAACTTAGAGCCCGTCTCCAAGTCGGCACATATCAGGGTGAATTATACTGATATACTTTATAATACTTTTATACTATATAATTGTTACTTAAACTTAATTTACTGATAGCACTAACATTAATACGAATTAAACCAATGGGAAAGCTCCTCAGACCTGGATAAGAATGAGCAAACTTCTTTATTGTGGTCAATCAGCTAACAATTCTCTAAGAGAAGTTGCCAATTTGAAAGTAACAAAAGAAATCCCAAAAACCCAAAAAGAAAAAGCATCTTCATGAAGAGCATCGGCATGCAAAAACAAAAAAACCCTCAGGACGGTCCTGCAAAGTAACGGGATTTTTTACGCATACACCTTTGGCCCCAAAAATTCTCCTCTATATATACGCTTCCAAGCGCCTCCTTATCGGTTCCCCTCCTCACAGACCCGTTTTCATATCACCTTATCATTATGTCACCTTATTTACCGGAATCATCTCATATGTTTTTGTAACGTCCTGTTCCTTACAATCCCCTTGTTTGTCCTTCACCTTTTACCCATATGCCCATTTATGGATTTTCCTCCCCTTAGTTCCCCAGGGCCCAGGTCCGGAAGCCCAGGCCTGTGACCCTGGGTCTTCTTCGTTCGACATAACAATTATATCTAAACAACAATTTTGTTATTAAAAGTGTGCTCAAAAAAGAGCCTCACTCCCTGGTCGAAGTTACATTTGCCTCTAAGTTTTTTTCCATGCCAGATGTCTTGAAGATTAATCCTTCATTCAACTGTAATGGGTAAGTTTCTCCTTTGTTATTTTCTTCTATACATGATTTTTAATAATTATAAGCCACTCTATGAGTCTGATTTTATGTCAAAAGTTATTATGTTAAAAGAAAGCTCTTATCTATTTGTCATCTTATATTGCCACTATTGCTAAACTATTGTTGCTATACTGTTATCACTATTGTTAAGCTATTGCTACTATAATGTTGCTTGTGTACATAAAAGTAAACAATGGAGTTCTTTGATGACTAAACTGCTAAAAGCTTCAACTTTGTTTTGATCGCATGTTTCATGTTATGATCTCAGCCTGTCCTTGCTCAGGCTGGAATTGTTTACCCTTATCTCAAGCTCCTGTTCCTCTATCTCCTCTAACTCCCCTTATCTCTCCTCAGACCCTACGCCTCAGCCAGCTCATCCTGGTCGCCCCATCATGTCCTCACCTCACCATCCTCGTCCGTCTCCCTACCCAAGGCCAGTGCCCGCAGAGCTATCGCCGCTTCCAGCTACTTCATATCACCCATGAGCTCATTACGTGTCTGGAACAGTTCTATTCTATGGCCCTGAGTCCCCTGTTTACACTCTTTCTTCTCCTGTCTGCTGAGTTACTATAATAAAGAGTGCCTCTTTTATTCACCCTCTGACTTCTGGTTAATATAATATAATAATAATATAATATAATAATATAAATATATTCTCTTAAGGCTCCAGGATTTTTCACAACAAGCTCAAACTTGGTCAGATGGTAGTACTGGTCACAGTTACTCAGGGCCAAAATCTCAGCGGAATTGGACAATTTGGGGCGCTTCAGCGCCCCAAAACGTGTTTGTCCCCATAACCCCTAAACCCCTAAAACCCCTATGTCCAAATCTCAAGTGCTTTATATCAATGGAATCCTTGGCTCATGTCTTAAAAAACGTATATCTCCGATTTCATTTCCGCCATTAAATTTTTTCGCTATAGCGCATTTTGTCCGAAACCTACTTTTGCTAACTAGTCCTAGGTTTTTCGCCTGATCGAGACCAATCCAATGCATTAATATTCTCTGGAGTCTCAATGTCAATAATCTTCTAAAAAAAGTCGAGATTTTGATTCAGGGTCCTTAAGGGGCCCCAAAATGTTCGGACTGTGAGGAGCCAGTTTCTTCATAATCTTCATTATCCTGTGTGACATCACAGTCCGAACACAGTTCTAGAATCAGTGCTTTCAGTGTTCTAGAATTAGTGCTCTCCTCCAAGCACATTCAGCTTCAATTGGAGGGCTCTATTGTTGTTCATTCAGTTTTAGTATGTCAGAGGGATTTAGTATGTTTTTTTAGTATGATTTAGTATGTTTTAGGGAAAAGTTTTAGGGAGTACAGCATTATCTGTATCTGTATCCGTATCTGTTAACCATATGAATTATCTGTATCTGTATACGTACTCGGAAAGGGTGGGGCCTAACCCGGAAGTAGGCGGGGCTTATCTTGAAACGGGCGGGGCTTTAACCGGTAATAATTAATTTGTAATATTTATAACACTAGCTTACTACCTTTATGTTTTTATGAAATACAGCAAAAACGTGTCAGACACTCAGTCTCTGGTTACTGGTTAGAGACAGTTGAAGGTTTAAAAAAGAAAAAAAATCTCCGACAGGCAGAGACGCAATGCAAGTCGCATTCTACCAAGCAAGCACCACGTCTGAACGAACCCACGTTTACCAGAACTCTACTGGTTAGTAAGTACATATTAAGTAAAAAGCTGAAGAAACCCTAAACGTTAACGGAAAAGACCCGCGAACCCGAGTGCAACACAATACATCTGTATGTGTGTAGGGGAGGGGCGCTGTGACTAGCCTATCACTGTAGGGGAGGGGCGCTGTAACTAACCTATCACTGTAGGGGAGGGGCACTGTGACTAGCCTATCACAGAACGCTGACACAATCAGCTACCCAATGATGATTTTCATTCAATCCGAGCACAGATATTGACTCGTATTACTCGTATAATACTCGTACTCGGCAGAAGTGCTTTATCCGTACCGGATACTCGTTTCAGCCGAGTATCCGGCTCATCTCTACACTAGGTTAGGAGCGGGTGCCACCCTCTGTAACTTGCGGGTCACTTTGTGTATGTGAAAATCCTTTAAGGCCTTAAACTCCCTAAAGGCCTTAAACGCTTGAACCCGGGAAATGCTGCTTGCAGCTTTAATTAGGGTTCAAGCGCGAAGCGCTGGAAACCTATTGTTTTTGTTAGGATTTTTATTATTATTATTATTATTATTATTATTATTAGGGTTCAAGCGCGAAGCGCTGGAAACCTATTGTTTTTGTTAGGATTTTTATTATTATTATTATTATTATTATTATTATTATTATTCCGCCCTAGAAACGATCGTGCAGCCCAAACCGTCAGGCCTAGAGAGCTAAAACTTGGTCAGATGGTAGTACTGGTCTCAGTTACTCAGGGCCAAGGTTTCAGCAGAATCGGACAATTTGGGGCATTTCTGCGCCCCTCAACGCGTTTGTCCCCATAACCCCTAAACCCTATGTCCAAATCTCAAGTGCTTTATATCATTGGAATCCTTCGCTCATAACTTAAAAAACGTATATCTCCGATTTCATTTCCGCCATTAAATTTTTTCGCTATAGCACATTTTGTCCGAAACCTACTTTTGCAAACTAGTCCTAGGTTTTTCGCCTGGTCGAGACCAATCCAGTGCAGTAATATTCTCTCGAGTCTCAAGGTCAATAATCTTCGAAAAAAAGTCGAAATATTGATTCAGGGTCCTTAAGGGGCCCCAAAACGTTTGGACTGTGAGGAGCCAGCTTTACTAAAATGTCAATAACTCAAGAACTAAATGAGCTATCAACACCAAACCTGGGACACATGTGAAAGAGGTCAAACTGAGGTCACAGTTCAAAAACCGCGGCGATTGTTTGTTCTTGTTCTCTCTCTCTCTCTCTTTGCTCCACTATCTATCTTTTCAGATCCCTACCATTGGACATCTCCTGTCAATCTTCATTATCCTGTGTGACATCACAGTCCGAACACAGTTCTAGAATCAGTGCTCTCAGTGTTCTAGAATTAGTGCTCTCCTCCAAGCACATTCAGCTTCAATTAGAGGGCTATATTGTTGTTCATTCGGTTTTAGTATGTCAGACTGTTCATGTATCCCAATTTCTTAGTTATTTTGTGTATGTGACTTGCGGGTCACTTTGTGTATGTGACTTGTGGGTCACTTTGTGTACGTGACTTGCGGGTCACTTTGTGTATGTGACTTGCCGGTCACTTTGTGTATGTGACTTGCGGGTAACTCGTTCTGCATCTGGATGCTTGTGTTTCTTCGCTTTATGGATATGACTTTGTTTATTTTAGGGAAAACTGGACAGGTGAGTACTTCACATGACATATATTGTGCAACACATTGGTAAGCTTTTCTGTATTAGAGACACTAGGTTAGGAGCGGGTGCCACCCTCTGTAACTTGTGGGTCACTTTGTGTATGTGAAAATCCTTTAAGGCCTTAAACTTCCTAAAGGCCTTAAACGCTTGAACCCGGGAAATGCTGCTTGCAGCTTTAATTAATGGTGCTTGCAAAGCAACATTATTACTATTGTGCCGGACAAAATTTCGGCGTGTAACTTGTCCCGCAGCTTTTGACCTAGATCCATGAATGACATGTCAAATCGACCAGCTCATTGAGGAGAGGTGTGCTATGACTTTTATAAGTGATACGAGTACCGGTACTTCCAGTACCGGGTCTCAAAATGGCCTTTTTCCCCTTAGACTCCCATTATAAAATTTGGAGGTTTATAACTCGGCAAGCTTTCGAACTATCCACACCAAACTCAGCCAGCTCCTTTAGGGTGATACTCTGAACAAACTTTTAAATCGGTGTACTAACTGGCCTTCCAGTTGTGCCGCAGCCCCGCCCCCAAAATATGCAAAATCAAAAAACTTTTTACAACATGGACATGCGACATATCAAACACTCACAACAATGAGGGGATGTTCCTCACGTGTATTTTGATGACGTCACGTGATGCCACGTGCAAGCACCATTCACATTTTCTTCAGGAAATGTACGTTATAGTTAATGGTGCTTGCAAAGCATCATTATTGTTGCATACTTATTATTATTAATGGTGCTTGCAAAGCATCATTATTGTTATTCTGCATACTTATTATTATTATTATTCTTCCGGACACTTTTTCGGCGCGTAACTTGTCCCGCAGCTTTTGTCCTAGACCCATGAATGAGGTGTCAAATCGACCGGCTCATTGAGGAGAGGTGTGCTATGACTTTTATAAACGATCGGAATTCCGGAATTCCCGGTACGGAAGCTCAGTTTTTTTTTTCCCATAGACTTGAATGGGGAATTCTTACAATTCTTTTGTTCTCTCTGTAGATGTAAAGCACACTCTCAATACATGTAACTATCAACTCCACACTATCAATCCAATGTTTCCACAAGTATTGGCCCCCAGTCAATACACTTTTGTCCAAAAGTATTGACACCCCACCGGGTATTCACGTGACGTCATGTGTAGCCCCGCCCCCAACAAACTGTTCTATGCAGTATAATAATAAGTAGAATTCCATAATGACTGCAGTTTTGACATGAAATTTCAAAACACTTAATAGCCACTTTTGTCCAAAAGTATTGGCACCCCACCGGGTATTCACGTGACGTCACATGTAGCCCCGCCCCCAAAATAAGCGAAATCATAAATTTTGCACAACATGGACGTGTCATATATCAAAACACTCAGCCCAATGAGGGGAATTGCCTCACGTGTGTTTTGGTGACGTCACGTGTAGCCCTGCCCCCAAAATAAGCGAAATCCAAAATTTTGCACAACTTGGACATGTCATATATCAAAACACTCAGCACGATGAGGGGAACTGCCTCATGCGCGTTTTGGTCATGTCACGTGACGTCACGTGTAGCCCCGCCCCCAAAATAAGCGAAATCAAAAAGTTTGCACAACATGGACATGTCATATATCAAAACACTCAGCACGATGAGGGGAACTGCCTCACGCATGTTTTAGTCACGTCACGTGACGTCACGTGTAGCCCCGCCCCCAAAATAAGCGAAATCAAAAAGTTTGCAAGTTTGCACAACATGGACATGTCATATACCAAAACACTCAGCCCGATGAGGGGAACTGCCTCACGCGTGTTTTGGTCACGTCACGTGATGTCACGTGTAGCCCCGCCTCCAAAGTAAGCGAAATCAAAAAGTTAGCACAACATGGACATGTCATATATCAAAACACTCAGCACGATGAAGGGAACTTGCCACGTGCAAGCACCATTCACATTTTCTTCAGGAAATGTACATTCTAGTTATTATTCTTCTTCTTCTGGACACTTTTTCGGCGCGTAACTTGTCCCGCAGCTTTTGTCCTAGACCCATGAATGAGGTGTCAAATCGACCGGCTCATTGAGGACAGGTGTGCTATGACTTTTATAAGCCATCGGAATTCCGGAATTCCCGCTACGGAAGCTCAAAGGGTTTTTTTTTCCCATAGACTTGAATGGAGAATTCTTAAAATTCTTTTGTTCTCTCTGTAGATGTAAAGCACACTCTCAATACATGTAACTATCAACTCCACACTATCAATCCAATGTTTCCACAAGTATTGGCCCCCAGTCAATACACTTTTGTCCAAAAGTATTGGCACCCCACCAGGTATTCACGTGACGTCACGTGTAGCCCCGCCCCCAAATGATTGTTCTATGCAGTATAATAATAAGTAGAATTCCATAATGACTGCAGTTTTTACATGAAATGGCAAAACACTTAGTAGTCACTTTTGTCCAAAAGTATTGGCACCCCACCGGGTATTCACGTGACGTCACGTGTAGCCCCGCCCCCAAAATAAGCGAATCAAAAAGTTTGCACAACATGGACATGTCATATATCAAAACACTCAGCCCGATGAGGGGAACTGCCTCACACGTATTTTTGCCACGTCACGTGATGTCACGTGTAGCCCCGCCCCCAAAGAAAGCAAAACCAAAAGGTTAGCACAACATAGACATGTCATATATCAAAACACTCAGCCCGATGAGGGGAACTGCCTCACGCGTGTTTTGGTCACGTCACTTGACCTCACGTGTAGCCCCGCCCCCAAAGTAAGCAAAATCAAAAAGTTAGCACAACATGGACATGTCATATATCAAAACACTTGGCATGATGCGGGGAACTTGCCACGTGCAAGCACCATTCACATTTTCTTCAGGAAATGTACCGTTCTAGTTTTTTTTTACAATAGTTAAATTATTGAGTAGTTGTTGTGTGGTTGAGATATAATATTGTTACAAGGGTGGTGTTAGGTGATTGCTATGGTATTTCAAATGGTTGTCTGGCTGGAGTATCAGTATCATACATTTGTGTTTTTAGGTGGTGAAGTTTTTCCAGTTATTCGCTATGTGGTTGCTGTTTTTTCAAGATGGTTGCTAGTGTATTGCTAGGCGGTTGTATAGTAAGTGGCTTCTACCTAGAAGGCAGAAGAATCTGCATTTCTTCTGACAGATTTATGTAGAAAGTTTCTTTCTGATTCTAAGAGATTTTGATTTGTTGTGTTGCTTGTAAAGAAAACCCATATGCAGTTCAATAATTTCTGTTTTACTAATGGCTTTTTACAGGTTTTTGGAATAGTAAATCTACTCTAAATTTGATGCATCTTGTAGTCTGTTTCTTGTAGTTAGAAACAGAATGGGTGTTCTTCATTTTTAGTGAGCAGTTAATTTTTTATTTTTAGTGTGCAATTAAATTTTTGTTTTTAGTGTGCTTATTACATTTTTATTTTTATTGTGCTTATTACATTTTTATTTTTAGTGTGCTTATTAAATTTGTATTATCAATGTAGCTTTTTTGCATTTCTACATTTTTGCAATTCTAAATTAAAGACAAAAGATAATAGATAGTGTATGGTCAGGCTCAGAGATAGCTGTCCCTCATAACAGAAATTTATCACTAAGACAAGGCATTTCCAAGTGCCCAGGAAATGTTATGTTTGACCTGTCATTCAATTCAATTTTATATGTATCGATATTTTAATATTAGACATTATCACAAAGCAGCTTAACAGAAATCTACATTCGTGATATAAATTTTTAATTGATCCCTAATGAGCAAGCCAAAGGCGATGACATCATGGACAATCTCCCTGAGATTATATGAAAAAGAAAATTTGAGAGGACTCAAAATCTTTATCTGGGTGACACCAGATAGAGTGATTATAAATAATTCCCTTCTATAACTGTGTATTATATGGTCAAAAAGTGCAAATCGGAAATTCATTAGAATGGTAACTTGAAGACTACCAGCTCTTACCAGCGTGAAGTTGGCCCCCCACCCAACGCAAAACGTCAGCAAAATAGTCTTGTTCGTTTATGCTCCGTTTGTGCTGCTTTGTTTTTTTTTAGATATTAAAAGAATAATTATAGTAAAATCTAGGTCACTCAGCCCCCACACCTGCTCCAAATTTAACCAAAATAGTCTCATTCGTTTGTGCTTCGTTTGTGCTGCTAAAAGTTTCGTTTGTGCTGTTTTTCTTTTTATAATATTAAACACTGATTTATTGGCCGATGACGTGATCAGCCCCCCACATGCTCCAAATTTACCCAAAATAGTCTTGTTCGTTTGTGCTGGTTTGTGCCGCTAAAAGTTTCGTTTGTGCCGTTTCAGTTTTTATAATATTAAACATTTTATTAGGTGGGTCATTCTAAGGTCACTCAGCCCCCCATGTGCTCCAAATGCAACAAAAACAGTCTCATTCGATTGTGCTTCGTTTGTGCTGGTTTGTGCCGGTGTTTTAATATTGAACATTATATGTGGGTTATAAATGCCAACATTACAATACTAATAGAGTAAAATAGATCATTTAACTGGTCACACATTTATGATTCATGAGCAGTGACTATTTTATTTCAGGTTTGTCATTTGTTCAATCTCTCACCCACATATTTCATGTTAGTAAAGATGTTTTAATAGAACGACAACTCAACTGTCAAGACTATTAAACAATTCAATAAAGAATTATCTTTACTTCCCTGGTCTCTCCTGACTTTTTATTTTATTTACAAGGATTATCTGCTACACTTCAATGCCACCACTAGGCAAAAGTGTCGAGTGTCAAAATCAGTGTTGGGTTTGTTGAGAAAAGATAGATACAAATCAAACTACAGAAGTCGTTACTAAATCAAATTTCTGGCCAATGTAAGTACAAAGTTTTAACACTGTCAATTACAACATTATTAGTTAACTTCAAGAATAGTACAACATACAATAGAGATAAGATTTTGTTGTCAATGTTGTCAATGTTCAGAAAACTCATTGCTGATATAATACTGCTAATGAAGCTATGACATGCTAATTACAATTGCACATCTGACCCATGTTAGATTTTTTTTAATACATCTAGGGGTACATCTTTAGTACAGGGTCTAAAGGGTAGTAGGGTCAACATTACCATATTGGTCGTAATATAAGATATATTATCCTTACTGTATATATTATTACTATAATATGTATTCAGACCAATATAGTTCATTCATTCATTCATCTTCTAAAATTTATCCGAACTACCTCAGGTCACGGGGAGCCTGTGCCTATCTCAGGCGTCATTGGGCATCAAGGCAGGATACACCCTGGACAGAGTGCCAACCCATCGCAGGGCACACACACACTCATTCACTCACGCAATCACACACTAGGGACAATTTTCCAGAGATGCCAATCAACCTACCATGCATGTCTTTGGCCACTCTGGACAGGGGTAATGATCCCTCACTTCCGAAGCACCAGCCTCACAGCAAGTTCTGCCAATGTTGAAGCAATGTTCAAAAACATCAAACGCGGTCTTTTCAAGCATGAAAACTTGCCTATTCGGGTGGATCGATTTATTGCACAACATCTGTCCTTCATTGAAGGCAACATGCGGATTTGTTCTGCAAAACAAAAAGGTAAGGAAAAAGGTGAAGAGGATGCAGATTTTGGAACAGTGATTGTCACAAGAGCCAATACACTACCCACGACAACTTCCAGTGTAGATGGAAAACCAGAAATGGAAGCTTCCTGTTCTGTGAAGTCTGATACTGCCACAAGTGTCCATCCAACAAATGAAGACGCTGTTGAAAACTGGAGAGGCTTAGTGGTTCCACCCAAAAAGAGGAAGATTAATTCTTACCTCTCTCCTTGTCCTGAATGCAGGGTTCCCACTCTTTTTCAGAGATCATTTTCCAGGACTTTTCCAGGACATTTCAAATTTAGCAAAAAAAAAAGACAAGGATCACAGATTCACGGCCTAAAGTAATACGTTCTTCTCTCCAGAAGTCTTAAAAACAACATACACTTTATGGCTATTACTTAACTATACTTTTAAAGACAATTTGTCATGTGAATGAAATTTCAACATTTCTAAAATAAAAAGGCCGCACATATTAATACCCTCTCCTTTCTCAGGCCAATGCTGTCATGCATGCTTTAGTTTGCTGTGCATTCCCCTTGCACATGATATTCAGATTAACAAGGTTAATATAACCTGCTTACCCGTCACCATTTGTTGAAAACATTCGAGCATTTAAACCATTCCTAGCACCTGAAACCGCCAACACAAGACAGCGTCATCCGTCGCAGCGGGATTAAACAGCATAACAAAAAACCCGTCAAAACTCAGCGTCCCTGAACAGAGCGCTTTCTGTTACTAACGTTAATTGTTTCAACCAGTTGTAAACTGTTCTTTAAATGATCAAGAACATTTAAAAATAATAATTTTCCAGGACAACAAGATTTTTTTCCAGGACAGTTTATGTTTTCTCTCATTTTCCATGTGTTTTCCAGGACTGGAACATTGGTCAATAATTTTCCAGGATTTCCAGGTTTTCCAGGACGTGTGGGAACCCTGTGAATGGCTCCATGCAGATCCATCTGTGAGGGGGAAAAGATTGAAAGTGGAACTGTTGAAAAATGGAAATAATCAACAGCCTGTTAAACTCAAGAAATCAAGAATCTCTGTGTTGAACACATGTGCATTTGATGTGCATTTGATGCTTTTTGTCAATGCTTATGTTGTGCTTTCTGTGATAGTGTCACCTTTGAATATTGAATATTGTTTGCAGTGAGGATTCCAGCAATCTCCAGTTTGTGAAGTCCATCACCACATAGGGTCTGAATGTACAGGCCTACATAAAGAGGGCAGAGCTGCTGAGTGGAATATTCAACTGTCCAATTGAAGTCTGGTCCTCTCCAAATCAGTGCACAGTGCCACATCTCCACTGCCATTGAAAAGTCAATGACAAAAGGTGCATGTGTTTCCTTCACAAAACAGTGCTCCTCACAGTACGGTGCCCTCAGCACACAAGTCGCAAGATAAATTTCATTTGTTTGTACTTCTGTTGCTGTACTTCAGGCTTCTGTCATGGGTCATCTTCAGACCACAGTGGAAGAAGGCCTTAACCTACCTGAGTCCCCCTGTCTCAGGACAATCCAAAGTCCATCACAGTGTCCCTCTGCATTCAAGACAAATCGCTCAGGAAAAGTGCTCTGTGAAGGGAAAGTTTCTCACAGTTACAGACTGGGAGAGCTTCTGTGGATTGACACTGACCTGGGAAACAACGCCACAGAATTTCCTTTGTGTGAATTTCCCTTCAATATGATGCTCCAAGGACAGAGATTTACTTTAAGGGCAGTCATTGCTTTCAGAGAAGGTTTAACCCAGGATGCTCTTGGACATTATGTGGCCTATTGCAGGAGGTCTCCATGTGTCTGGGAGATGTATGACAACCTGAGAAATGGAGTGACAGGAGCGTCAGAAAACAACAATTTATTTTTATAAAGTATTTTTTGTATGCCACATGCCATTATTTTCCTACTCCTGTTTGGAGAAGTATCTGCATTTCTGGAAGTTGTTACTGGATTTTTGATTCAATTTCAAAAGTAAAATAATTTTGGCTTAATTCATTGAGTCATAAGTTTCTACATACACACACACACACACACACACACTTCTATTTGGCAAGGATGAATTAAATGGATTAAATGAATTAAAAAGAGTAAAGACGTTTATGTTGTTAAAAACATTTCAGTTTCAAATTCTGTTCCTTTTACCTTTTTATTCAAAGAATCCACATACAAATTCTTAATTGAGCACAAATTATAATTAATATTTAAGAATCAAATCATGGTATCAGAATGATTTGTGAAAGATCATGTGACACTGAAGACTGGAGTAATGATGCTGAAAATACAGCTTTAATCACAGGAATAAATGACTACTATATATTCACATAGAAAACAGCTTTTACATTGATATAATATTACACTGTTTTATTGTAATTATGATATAATAAATTCAGCTTTGATCACAGGAATAAATTACACTACTTTATATTCAGAGAACAGATTTCACAACATTTCTGTTTTTACTATATTTTTGATGTATGTACTGTGCATACAGCTTAAGAGACTTTGAACAATCTTAATGTTTTCAAAGTTCTGACTTTTACTGTATATGTTAATATGCTTATTGGTGCGTGCATTTATGACAGTGTTACTCACATAAGAACGTAGAGTACCAAGTAAAAACACTTACTGTACCTTGGAGTTTATGTTACATTCCACACATCGCTGTGTCCGTTAGAAGCTGAAAGCGCAGATAAAAGTATAGATAACAGTTTAGTGAATGTGACTATTTAATGTGATTTGGTTTGACATATGGATCTTACCTTGACTTGACTGAGTGACCTTAGAATGACCACCTAATATTATTTTAATATTATAAAAACCGAAACAGCACAAACGAATCTTTTAGCAGCACAAACCAGCACAAACGGAGCACAAACGAACGAGACCATTTTTGTTGCATTTGGAGCATGTGGGGGGCTGATGACGTCATCGGCTATAATAAAATGTTTAATATTATAAAAACCAAAACAGCACAAACGAAGCTTTTAGCAGCACAAACCAGCACAAACGGAGCACAAACGAACAAGACTGTTTGTTGAATTTCAGGTGGGGGGCTGAGTGACCTTAGAATGACCACCTAATAAAATGTTTAATATTTAATAAACCGAAACAGCACAAACAAAAGTTTTATCAGCACAAACCAGCACAAATGAACCACAAACGAACAAGACTGTTTTTGTTGCATTTGGAGCATGTGGGGGGCTGATGACATCATTGGCTATAATACAATGTTTAATATTATAAAAACCGAAACAGCACAAACGAAACTTTTAGCAGCGCAAATCAGCACAAACGAATGAGAGAATTTTGGGTAAATTTGGAGCATGTTGGGGGGCTGATCACGTCATCGGCCAATAATTCAGTGTTTAATATTATAAAAACAAAAACAGCACAAACGAAACTTTTAGCAGCACAAACCAGCACAAATGAAGCACAAACGAATGAGACTATTTTGCTGACGTTTTGCGTTGGGTGGGGGGCCAACTTCATGCTGGTGTTTGAGCGCAATGAAAAAGAATTCGCGGCCTGCAGAAATCACCCAATCGCAAAGCGGACTGGCTCCGTCTCCATAGCAGCCGTCTCCGCTGAGGCTCACGGGTAATGCAGGTGTCCACTAATTACTTTAATTTATTTTTTATTTTATTTTAATTAATAACCATAACTAATCCCCCCTTCTCACAATAGAAGGAGAATGAAATAAAACGGATGATCATGACATCGTATTGTTGAATTATCAAGCACACTTTCATGTTTATGTGTTGTAACAGGCAAGGTGTTACCTGTTTCTTTTATTGTATTATTTTGTTCCTTTTATGCTTGTTGATTTCTTAGGGGTAGCTGCAAGCAGGGTTGTAGTACCTCCGGGAGCAGCTTGGGGGCGCTAGTGCCTGGAGGTAACCAGCATATAAGCTGAGCTACCATAGAAGTAAATTTGTTTGGTAGAGGGAAGTCTCATGGTTTCCACTCAAGCTACCTTCATTGTTTAAAGTCCATATTGAGAACTCTGAGTTTCTGCTCAATTGTAAGTATGGATTGCTGTTATTCCTCCTGTTTGTTAAAAAAGTCACTAATGTTAGTTATTTGCTCTCTTTCTAGAAAGGACTTTTCATTACTTTTCTTTTCTCTGGTGTCTTTTCATGACATTCAATACGAAACACGTACAGATGCAGCAGCTCAGAATTGCTGTTTGACTACTGCATGATCACTGTGTGATTCTGCCAGACATCCACCAGGAGTGCTACAATGATCTTGTTCCCCCGCTCTGACGTAGTTAATAAGTAGCTGCCTTATTCACGCCCCCTACGCGCGTCTGTTGCAATGACGCATTGATCCACCAGGTGGCACCGTGATCAGTGTAACAGCTGCTGGCATTAACCAATGAAACGTCTCTAAATTACATTAAAACCATTTTGACCATTTTTCATGTCAATGTCAATAAATAATAAAACCTGTTTTTTTCCAGGTCAAATTGACTTGAATGCTTATAAATCAAAAATTCTACAATGATCACCATTCTGTGTGATCAGCTTACATTTGTGAACATTTTACACTTGTTATGTCTATTTTGCCTAAGAGATGCCATCTGATCACCCAAAACCGGCTACACACACACACCACTCAAAAACATGGCATAATTTATTGTGAATAAAACTTCCTTTACACCTTTTATGCTTTTTATTATATTTAATTTATAAACAATAAACCTCATGAAATTATGCCATGTTTTTGAGTAAAATAAGCTGAAATTATTAAATATTATTTTGGATAACCACTGGCTGGTGTATGTCAAACATCCCCAGGTCAAAGCTGACTGAAGCAACTAAATTCATAAATAAGAGAGAGAAAACAAATATGATTTGAATATGAAAACACAACGTGTGTGTGTGTGTAGCATGATTTCGTTAGATCATATTTTGCCCTCTGCTAGGCAAAGGCATATCAAAAGTGTGAAATATTTACAAATGTGTGGCTTTTTTTTTCTGGAGGCCTAATGAAATGCAATGCCCAATTTGTGTGTGTGTGTGTGTGTGTGTGTGTGTGTGTGGGGGGGGTACGTGTGTTAGTGGACATTTTATGTGTGCATTTTTGTGTCTGTATGTATGTTCATTGCGCTGAAAAGGGCAAAAGTGTGACCTATTGCCCCACTAAATGTGGACGTGGTCAAATTGACTCGGGAGGACTTGAGGAGGAAAGTATTCATTTTACTTGATGTGGTAGCTCAGTGGTTAAGGTGTTGGGCTACTGATTGGAAGGTCATGGGTTTGAACCCCACGTCCACCAAGCTGCCACTGCTGGGCCCTTGAGCAAGGCCCTTAACCCTCAGTTGCTCAGTTGTAAGTCACTCTGGATAAGGGTGTCTGCTAAATGCCATAAATGTAAATGTACTTGCAATGTTCATAATTTGGAACAATCCTGGTAAATTTCAGGCAAATATGTGCAAGGAAACCCAAGTTATGACACATTAAACTTTCCAGATGAGTCAAATAGACCTCAGGTCTGCACAAGGGTTATATAAATATCATATGTACTATGGCAATGACAAACTTTAGCAATTTGAGGTCAATTTGACATGCAACATACTGTAATAAGAGGGTTAAAGTCTAAACAGGTCCTAGATGCATGTCCTGAAAATATCTTGTCCTCGGTTCAAATCACGCTCTTGGCATACAGTATATTTGTATTAGTTTTCATTTTGGTAAGTAAAAATGCAATGAAAAATAAAAAAATAAAAAAAATCTGAGGATTCCTATTAAAACTGATGTCTCTAATAGTGCAGTGTTATGCTTGGTGATGCATGTTTTAATATATTATTTTTATATATATAATATATTTAATATATTTTATATATATATATATATATATATATATACATACATATAATAAAAACTGACTTTAATTTGCACAAGTTCAAAACCCACAGTGTCACCAAATACAACATCCATATGTCTGTCTCTCTCCAGTGTGTGATAATAACATTAAAGTTTCAGGTCCTTCCTACTATCTTCCTGCTGGACAGGTAAAAGGTGAAAGAGAAAACTGCTTCTATACTCTTAAAAAAATGTTGTCTCTGACCTGTAAAGTCAGGGTCAGAAAGTGTTTGTGAGCAAAGCCCCATCTTCTGGTTGTGCCCTGGAATTGCATTACAACAGCTAAAAATGTTATAAAATATTCACACGTCCTTGATTGCCTGTAGAGAGGGGGGCTCATGACAAAAGTCTGCTATAAGTGTGATAAAGGTGTGATGAAAGTCTGACTAAGTCACACGTTGAAAAAGAACAACTTTGAGCCGCTGCATCTGTAAATAACACAAAGGAAGGGTCAGCAGGGCTAAACACAAAAAAAAAAGACACTAACATACCACCCCAACTAAACATCCCTCCCAACCTTCATCCCTTCACTCCCCATCACTACCCCCTTCCCTAGACACAACCCCCCCACCCTTTCCCCCACCCTTCCTGGCCCTTCTTGCCAACACCTGCGTCCACCCCCCCTCCTCCTGCACATTACCCTCCGCCTCCCCATTATCCCCCTGAATCTCCCAACAAAACCTCGGGATATCGTCCCGCCACTGCCTGACTCCCCTCACCCCCCGCACCCGAATTGTTGTAGTCCTCGACAGCTGTTAGACCAAAGAGGCAACTGTCCTCCTTCCGAGATCTCTTTGGGTGCCGTTCCTCCACCGCCACCTCAGCTGCCCTTATCTGGCCACCCCTAAAGGGGTTTGACTCTGTTTCCATCTCCGAGTCCTGCTCTGAGACCACCTCCTCCGAGTCCTCAGAAGACTCTATGAAGGCCCCCTCCGGCCGAACCAGCCTCGGGGACGGAGGCTGTTCTTCCTCCGTTTCAGCCCAACTTGCTGCAGTCCCTATGCCCTCCCTATGCCCTATGCACCTCCTGGGATGAACTCTGTGGGGTGTCTTCTGTCTCAACGACTGCTCCCTGTGAACTCCATGCAGGCTGCCCGGCTGGTCTAATAGAGTCCCTGGCTCCGGCTCACTGGGACCAGTCGCTGCTTCGTCCTGCCCACTGGGATGAGGGGCACCCATCTCTCCGAAGTCGTCGGTGAACAGGCTCGAAAAGGCACTCCTGCATGAGGGGCAGTGCCGAAACAAGTGCTCCTCGCTTCCACACAGACTGCAGGTCTTGAGTGCCCCACAGTCTGCAGCAACGTGGTCTCCCGTGCCACACAGGTGACACCTCTGCCCAGTGCAGTCTTCCTTCACGTGTCCCAATGCTCCGCATCTCCAGCAATACTGGGGCTGACCAGGGTAGTGAAGGAAGCCCCAGTGAGGACCACGCGTGAAGCTTCCCCGTAGGTGGAGCAGACGACCCGGGGCCGCGGGATCCATCTTCAGTCGGACCAGGAAACCTCCGCTTGCCGTTCCAAATACCAAACCGGCCCCTCAACTTTTCGCCTGTAGACACGGAGGTGCAATACCTGCACAGGAAGGCCCGAATGTCCTCGTCCACAACCCAGGGGTTGTACATGTGTACAACGATCGGCACCTCGTCCGTCGCGAACAGCGGGAAAAAGCTGAGGCCCCGGAGCAGTTCCTCCTCCGGGAGGCGGGAGCACTTGGCGAAGAATGCTGAGCAGTCCGAGAACGCGTTGAAAGACACCTCAAGAAACCCAGAAGCCGTGAAGTCCTGCAGGCAGAAGATCTTCCCAGGGGTCATGCCGCAGAAGTCCCGCAGAATCCATAGCGCTATCCAGTCCCACCCGAAATGTTTCCTGACATCCGCCGCTATCCAGTCCCACCCGAATGTTTCCTGACATCCGCCGCTGGATCTGTCCGGAGCTGAATCCTCACAGAGTGTTTCAGCCACACCACACGGGGCGGCATTTTGTCGCCCCCTTGAGACATGGCCTAAGATACTACACTTGATCTTAGCCAAAAGGCTGAGAAGCGATAACCTGTTATTCCCCCTGCCTGGCGGACAGCTAGCTGCCAAACCCTAGCAGACATACGGTAGGTGATAAGTACAGTAGGCCTGCTCCTCAAGAGTTTTGATCTGACATTGCAACCACTTATAGCTTTGCAACTGCAAAGCCCACAAAAATACATTGAACTCATCAACGTTCCTCTCCATGGAAATCTTTAGTAAAAGGCGAAAGATTTGTGCGTGAATGAAGAGAAACCCGAGCTACTAAAGAAGGCCGAGCAGGCCCTGGATATCCGTATCAGAGGAGGATAAAGCAGGATTAGGGTGAGGCCCTTTGACAGTATTGAAGACAGTGTAAAGTCTTGCATTTGGACAAAAAAGGGGTGGGGACACAGCTGATGAGAACCAGCTGAGAGTTGTGAGCACACTTTGCAGATTGGAGGTTTGGGGCAGGTGCAAGAAAAGAAAAGAAAAGAAAAGGTAGTTTTGTCTTTTTTAAACCTTGTAATCGTGCACCAAGCCTGGATGTACTGCAATACTAGGGAGATGCGTGGAGCGGATGGAGCAAGCACCTTTTCCGACTCTCAGCTCTAAAAATCTGTTTAATATTTAGTCCTCATATAGAGGACAGAGAGAATGTACAGGGCAGCTTCCATCAGCTGACAGTTTTATTGCCCCAATAAAACCATAAAACCATAAAAGTTTATGATTGTAATTATATAATGTTTCCTGATAGGAATGGATCAAAGGTAATACCTTTGATCTGACAGATATATGTCATGTTTTATGTTGTTAGGTTTAAGTTAAAAGTTCATAATAATAAAGTTAATGATTGTATTGATATATTGCTTGACTCCAAAAGATTTATTTATCCAAAAGATATCCAAAAGATATATTCTTGACTCTTAAAGAGCCCCTTTTCCCTCCCACTACCCCCGTCTTTCATATTGTTTAACACCATTGTGTCTGCTTTCAAGTAGATCGGTGACAAGTAATTAAAACAAGTCCATGTTTTTTAAAAAAAGGTGGGCCTAGCAATAGCGGGAAATCTTATTTTATCAAAATGCTGCTGGAAAATTGTAAAGAGGTATTGTCCAAAGTTCCTGAAAATATTGTGTGGATTTATTCATGTTGGCAACCTTTGTACAATGAATTGATGACCAAAATAAACATCAATTTTATTCAAGGAATCCCCGATTCTTTGTGATGATGATGAAATGTTTCTCCCCAGCAAAACTTGGTGGTAATAGATGACTTGATGGAATCTGCGAGTAAAAACGAGAAGGTGGAAAAAGCTTTTACTAAATACACACATCACAGAAATCTGAGAGTCATATATCTGGTTCAGAATTTGTTTTTTCAAGGCAAGTCTAGTAGAACAATCAATTTGAACACCAATTACATGGTTCTTTTTAAAAACCCTAGAGATAAATTACAGATCAGTGTGCTAGCTCATCAAATGTATTCCGGGTAACAGCAAATACTTTTTAGAATGTTTTCAAGACGCCACCACCAGACTGTACGGTTATTTATTTGTTGACCTAAAATCAAATACACCAGAAGACTTCAGACTCCGATCAGGTTTGTTACCGCAAGAAAAATCAGCTGTGTATGTTCCGAAGCAGAAGAAGAAAAAGTTTTACTGAAAACAATGTCTATACGCTTGAAAAAAAAAAACACTTCCGTTGTTGAAAGCATTACACGAGGCTCCACCCCGGAAAAGAAAAGTTATATTGCGCGATGCACCTACCGAACTCATTCTTAGCATATGTGAATTAGCTTTAAACATGCTCAGAGGTACCATCCCTCTAACAGCAAAACAGTACAGAGAATTAAAAAAGCAGAAAAAATGGATAAAGCTTTTCGCCGATAAAAGAGCAACTGTAGAAAAGGAAAGTGATTAATCAAACTGGAGGATTTCTTTTACCGCTACTCAGCGTTGCTGTCCCATTTATAAGCAGCTTGATAGCATCCCGTAACAGTTGACATGGAGACCGCTGAGAAAATGTATTTAGTCCCTCAACATCAACTTGACAAGCTTAGAAATACCACGACAGAAAAAGAGAGTTTAAGAAACACAGTTGAAAACAACTTGGACGTAGCAATGCGTCATATTTTGTCAAGGATGGATCTGAATGAGTACTCTACACATCGGTCCTGCAAAAGTTTTTAAACTTGGTTAAACTGGGTGATCAAGAATCAGCTCAACTGACTCTGACCCAACCAAAAATAACCGATAGCAAAACAGAGGCAACTGTAACCGAAGTTTCACAACCCCACGGTGACGAGATCACACATGAGGTGTTTGCTAACGTTTCAGCGAGGTGTAAAAGAAATGGTTCGTACATTATGGAAAAACTTTTAAAATCAGGCGATGCTGCTTCGTGGAATGACGAGGGTGAATGTATTTTTAACGGGAACACGATCAAAGGATCTCATATGGTGGATCGGCTTAAAAATCTCACGGCGCCTCAAAGTTTCAGAGGATCGGAGGCCATTAGGTTGGACCGAATTGCTGCATACAGTAGCTAGACTAAATATGCCCTTTTCAACAATACCTAACGGTGCTGTTCGACGCAAAATATCTGACATCAAAAGATCTAATGACCCCCAACCCTCTCGAAGCATCACGCCTTCATCGTCTAAAAGCAGAGACTTTGATTCTCCACCCCCTGTTCTTATTCGTAGTGATTGGCAGGATTTTTGAAAAAATTACTTATCACGATTACGTTTGCTCCATTGTATTTGCTACTTTTATTTCAATAAAATCTTTATACAGTAAGATTTTTTTTTTGTGAAGCATCATGATTAAATAGTACACTACACAGGTGAATGAAACATTTTCAGAGAGTTTACACATTGCACACAACTAAACTAATGTTTTTTATTTATTCTAGGATACATTTTTTTCAAAAAAGACACAACTGCTTTGTCATTTCTATTTAAATCCTTGCTATACATAGACATAATACGGTTAAACTTATAGCCTTTAGCTCTGTGACACAGAAAATATACACAATGCTGTCCACAACAAACTGAAGTAAAATCTTGTACAGGATTATATTTTATTTCACGGCAGTTTTTACTCAAAAAGTAATGAATAGAATCAGGAAAGAGTGCGTAGTCCGGTCTGTTTCCGTAGGAGTCAAAAAACTCCCCGGAAAACTCATTATTAAGACATAACGCTAGCCAGTGCTCACCCGGCATGTGTCTCGGATGTGTATTCACAATGAACATGGCGGGGAATTGTCTCAGGGGGATTGTAGGTAATTCGTCGCTAGCCACAACGCCTCGGAATGTGTTTTCTAGATGGCGGCAACTTCTCATAACATCAGTTAGTTCTTTGGTATACTTTACTGGTAATCTATGAGTACGTTTCTTCGGTTGTTTATTTCTAGAATGCTGTCAAAACTAGCATAGACTATTAGATTCACCGTTCTCGGCAGGGCTTGTCGAAATCTGAGCTCCATTCGCATATTCCCTGACTTTATTAATGACAGGTGCTGACCACAGTCGTCAGGATTCAGATTGAATGCAAATAAAGTATAACCACGCGAATACTCTTCTCTATTTATCGCCAATGCCTGATCTTTTAATTGCTTTCCTGATGCTAAAATTAAAGAATAGAATTCACGAACCGCATTATCGGATTGGAAATCGGGTTGAAACGGTTTTGCAGGATATTGAGTACCGTCTACGTACAAAGCTACAAACTCTGCATCGTAGTGTTTAAAATTAAAAGGATTTTTATTGTATGACCCGCTGAAGGCATCGTTGTCCACCATGCCAAATATTATGGTTTTAGGCAAGGGTCCGAGGAAAAGATTCTCTTGTGAACAAATGCAGCTCCCAGCGGCCAGACTGAATGTTTTCATACAAACCCGTTCTAATGAATATTTCGCAGTGGAAGAAAGCAGCGCATGCGCATCTCCGAGTTTCACTGATGGTGATACGGAACCTTTCTTCACGAAAAGAGATGCGTTGGGAATTTTCAGAGCGAAATTGATATTGCCTTCCTTCATTAAGCAAAATTCATCTTTACTTCGAACCATTTTAATCCTCAAATCGATGCCGTTCAGTAAAAGTTTATCTTGAAAAAATATATCCGAGTGAATGTGACCAATGAGGTCAAAAGTGTTGCTTTCAGCACTAAACCGGGCCCTTTGTTTAAGACCTTCATTGTGATCTGCGGGGTCAGTGGCATCCATATATCTCGCAGTGTCTTTGTAGAATAATCCTGTACAAAATTGTGTTTCCAAGGTGTCCTTCCCATAGTTAAGGATACATTCAAAAATTGCGCGGTATGGATATGTATTGCTAGATTGAGAAATAAGACGGTCTCCCAGCATAACGTCGACTTGTGAAAAAAGAGAAGCTATAGGATAGTTAACAACCCCCACCTTTGCATCGTTAGCTATGTTGGTGCCATCAGCGTTCACGATTTTACAGGCAACATGAAGAAATGTATTGTTCAAATCCAGGTAATCTTCACCATTTCCAGCCACAAAGAACTCCAGAGGACCGTTGTCAGTCAGAGCAGAAAGCGGTGGTATTTCGATATAAGTGTACTTTTCGATACTCGTCTGTGTATAAGGTAGTGTGAGAATATCCAATTCAGATTTTGTACACTCCGCAGATAGTCCGTGTAAGAAAGCCATGATTTTAGAAAATGTTCAACTGCTTTCTTTTTTGAGAGACAGGTTGACGCTTGTTGACTCTCGCCTTGTTCTTCTTAACACTGGTCTTAGTTTTAGTTACCCTACGCCTTTTATTAGGAATCACGTGTCATTGTCCCGGGGGTCTTTTGGATTTTCCACGTGAAATCAACGCAAGACCCGACCAGTCCTGATTCCGGCTTTGTGCTTTACTGATAATGCTGCTCATAACATCGCCTGCAATACCACTGGCTGCTGTTTTTAAATGAGGTTTGGCTATAGCAAACCCCTTTTTGAGGAATGGAATTGCCATTCTAAACAATCCTCTGAATAATCCTCCTAACCCCGAATCATACATGGTGGGAGCTCCTTGAAATCCCGGGAGTCCATTTCCGGCTTGACTGATGTAATAATCTATGTAGGTCTGTGGGTTAGCATATCCTTTATCTATCATTTTTACAAACGGAAGGAATGTTTAGCTGGTCTGAAGTGTAGTTTAGCTATAAACTTCCCGTAAGTAAAAGGTATGTGTTTGTTCTTATCAGACTTGACTTCGATTACAATATCTGTAATGTGATTCTTGATTAGCGGTACGAAGTGTGGCTTATCGTAAGTAATAGTGACGACTTTGTTGTTTTCACCCTGTATATGTACGCATCTGAGTAGCGGGACAAAGCTATCACCGATTCTTTGGTACTCGGTAATGTCCGTATATACATACATTGTGTAAAATCCAGCGTGAATATTGGCGGGGTGTGGTGCTTCTGAGTCGTGCAGCGTTAGCGTTTTATCCGGGGTCAAGCTGAGTATATATATGCTAATTTTCCGCTGGTTTTGAAGAAATATTGCTTTGAGGTGTCCATATGTATTTTATTTTTCACGGGGTTATAAACTATAGTCATGCTGAGTTTGGATAGTTTTATTACTTCATTGATTTTGTCAACCACTTCTTCAATACTTTTATAATATCCATGATTTATCTTTAAATAAACGCTGTGTGTTTTATTTCCTTCCCTATAAGAAACACTGCCCAGTCTCCTTTCAAATCAATGGGCTTGACAAATTTAGTCGTATAGTGCGATGTTTTATTATCAGGGTAAATGTCCTTCGACGCGTTACTCGGAAGAGTCACATAGAAACCGCTCTCGTCCATGGTTATCAATTATAGTTAACAGTTATGAATGTGAGGAGTCCTTTTAAGCGCTAAAGCGCGATGTTTACTACATCTTCAGCAGGAATCCAGGAATTAAATTTATCAGGCCACCCCACCCACTTCACCAGACAGAACTTTTTCCGGTTTTGAATCTTTTCAGACAAGATTTTCTCTATTTTGAACGACTTGTCATTACCTATAACGATTTTTTGTAACTCAGGCTCGTAAAAAGTTCCCTCAATTTTTTCACCATCATAGTCTCATAATTTATATACAGGAGGGTCTCTAGGGATCCGCTCGGAAATTGAAAAATATTCATCTGTAAAATTTTGCTCGTATCCTTTTTCAAACTGTGCTTTCGAACGCGATGTTCTAACATAGTCACCGGTTTTAAACTTGAATTTTATTTTCTAGGGTTTTAACAACTGTAGCCCGTAAAGAGTTTTAAATACTGTGAAAGAATTGGCTTCGGTGACCTCAGCAGGTTTCATTTTGATGCTGGAATGACGGTTGTGGTTATAAGCATGAACCAAGTCCTGCACCCTGTCTGTGTATTTTCGCGTGTTAAACGCTGTAAAATATCTTCACATCCTGGTCTTTAGCGTTCTGTTGAACCTTTCACACACCGCAGCTTTCTGACCCGTGCCTGTGGCAAAATGTACAATGCCATGTGTTTTCATTAAGTTTTGGAAAGTTTTGTTAAAAAATTCTTTCCCTTGATCAGTTTCTAATTTTTTTGGGACTCATCCTTCCCTTAGAATGGAATCAAAAGCTTTTAGTTACTTCACCGCCGGTCTTGTTTTGTAACTCACGAACCCAAGCATATTTAGATAAAATATCTATACACGTTATCCAAAATTTTGCATCATCATTACTCTCTGACAAGCTGCTCATTTTGACTAAATCAGCTTGCCATTGTTCATCTTCGTTTTTCACAAAAACCTTGTTTCTTTTAAACTTTGTAGACACCAGTTTATGAAGAGTGTATGCATCTTGCTCAGCTAACCAGTTTTTTATCTCACCATCGTTAACTCTTTTACCAATTTTCTCAACTATAGCTCTTTGCAAACTCTCAACACCTCCGTACGAGCCGGGGTCAGATGGCGTGTAATACACATTCTTCAACAGCCGCTCGTTCATTTTGAAGTATCAGAACATCAAATAGTTTAAGGATTTTATTTCAAAAAGACATCACGTGAGCAAGATTTAAATTTTTCTTCATCAAAAAATCATTCGTGTAATCAAAGACTTTTGGGATATCAACATTCTCCTTTCTGAGCAGTTTAAAGACACACACACATTAGATACATACAGTGTAGGTTAAGATACATAATACGTGACTAGTTTTACAAATTCGAAAGGGTTGGTAAACATAACGGATAAAACTCTATGTACAAAAATGTGAAGAGGACACTGTTTACAACGTATAAAGAGAACCATTTTTATTAAAATCTAGCACGATGTTAATTCACCGATTTATTGAAGAGTAGAGGCAAACTCGGACTTCAGATCTTTCTCGGAGACAGAATAGACGTGGCGCACTTTGAAGTTTCCCATGTGTGTGACGGTTCGGGCGGCTCCAGAGCTGAGTGAAAGGTCCAGTAATCCACAACGTCTTTATACACTTGATCGCTGCAAATTTCTTTTGTTTTGTCTTTAGCTTCACTTACAACAGCTTTGATGTTAGGCTCATCCCGCCAGTCGCATATGATAGCTTCAGCGATGCCTAGGATTTTTTCCAGGGATGGGGTGTGTTTAATTCCACACAATTTCAGCCCCTTTACCAGAGTGTATTTCAACCAAGGTTTAAACATTTTTTTCAACAATCTGAAGGCATTCATGTGCAGATAGTAGGCTTCAGGCTCAAACAAACAAGTGTGTTGGAGTTGACTCGGGTGATCTATGGCACATCCGTGACAGTTGTCTCTCAGATCTCTATCAATAATCCGGTCCAAAAGCTCAGCCATGACACCTCGGATGACCGCTAAAGCGGGGGTGGAAAGACAGCCATCGGTTTCATCATCATTTGAATGCAGAAAGGTCAGATTTCTTTTTCCGAGCGATTCACCGGTATTTTCTTCGTCTTTAGAACTGGAATGCGTCTCATCGTCATCTTTATCCAAGGTAGCGAGTGAGTTGTAAAAGTAAGGTGAGAAATCCTGAGACATTTTGCTTGTCGTTGCTCAAAAGCCGATACACCGTACACAAATGCAGCCGTTTTTAAAACAATTTTTAAGTGGGATGTGTTGTGGGTGGTACAGGTGGTGGGAGGTGCTGGAAGAAGGCGGTTCTTGGGGGTGGGGGTCGTTGGGTGGAATTCAGTCCTCGTCAAAGTTTAGTTTTACTCTTATGTCATCAAGATCAGCTTTTTTCCGGAATAAATAATCGATTTGGTTAAAGCAGCGTTGTAGATCGTGCCTGCTGATTGGATCAAACCTCACTTCGTATTTCTCTTTTTTATCAGACGTGTAGTCACCGTTAATCGTTGTTGAAACATACAGTGATAGCTCATCCTTTGAAAGATTTCTTGCTTCTATGCCGTATTTTTGCTGAGGATTTGTACAAATGCTCCACCATTTATATTTGTAGTCCACTGGTGAAAAATCATCCCGTAGAATGTAGTCAAAATTCTTACACCATTTATGAAATTTATTCCATTCACTCCGATCAAAAGTTACAGCCTCGGTAGCTTTGCTCCAGTGTTTGTGATCCGGCACAGATAGCTTGAAAAGCGTTGCTTTGGATGATTCAGCATTGAAGTGAAAGCCGGCTGTACATCCGTTTGACATCTCCCAATACTGACAACTTTCATGCTCTAACGTCTTTGCAAATTTTGACATAGATTTTTGCATTTTCTTCGGTGCATCTGGACAAACAGCCATAGCTATGCTCAATGAAACATACACGTTATATGTGGAGGAGGGTGATATGGTGTTTGACGACTAAATCCGGGGTGGGCGTGTGCTTGCTCAGGGGGCGTGTGCACGCATTTGCTCGTGTGCGCGTGTTTGCTCTAAGGGCGTGTGCGTTTGTGTGACGTTATAGATAGCCTCCCATTGGCTAACTTGTTTTAATTACTTGTCACCTATCTACTTGAAAGCAGACACAAAGGTGTTAAACAATATGAAAGACGGGGTGTTGGGAGGGAAAAGGGGATCCACAAACCATCCCCGGATCAAACATGAGTTTTAAGTACTTGTCTCCTATCTCATTTGGAACAAAGACATTGTCCTGTTTCATGTGAGGGGTCATAAAACACCCCTTTTTTTAAAAAAACATATGGACTTGTTTTAATTACTTGTCACCTATCTACTTGAAAGACGGAGTGGTGGGAGGGAAAAGTGGGCTCCACAAACCATCCCCGGATCAAACAAGAGTTTAAAGTACTTGTCTCCTATCTTATTTGTTTTTACAACACTGTTTCATCAACCCAGTCTCACGGCAGTTCGTGTCACAGGACACGAAATGCAATCTATTCAATTCGTGTTCATGGACACGAATTTCCCCTTTTTTTCGTGTCCCTCAGCACGACTTTCGATCTAATGTATTTCAATAGGAAACTTTTTTCGTGTCCCTCAGCACGACTTTCGATCTAATGTATTTCAATAGGAAGCATCTTTCGTGTCTGCACCACGTTTTTTTCTGCCACTCGGAAGCATTGTTTTTGCTCATTTGTTATTCATTTTAATTCATTTTTAATCTTTAAGCACTACATTACTCAACATTTAACCAGGAGATTTTTATCCTTGTTATTATTGCTTTGTGCTATGGTCTACCTTTACTGTGTTGAAGACGTCAGCTAAAACTACATGATGACCCACCGCCGATTCTCTTTGAATGACATCCTCATCTTTCTTTCAACACATAAACACGAAAGTGTGCTTGATAATGCAACAATACGATGTCATGACCATCCGTATTATTTTATTTTCCTTCTACTACAACCCAGTCTCACGGCAGTTCGTGGCATAGTCACGAACTGTAATCTATTGATTCGTGTTCGTGGACACGTATTTCCCTTCTTTCGATCTAATGTCTCATGGCAGTTCGTGTCACCGGACACGAAATGTAATCTATTCAATTCGTGTTCGTGGACACGAATTTCCCTTTTTTTTTCGTGTCCCTCAGCACGACTTTCGATCTAATGTATTTCAATAGGAAGCATCTTTCATGTCTGCACCACGTTTTTTTCCTGCCACTCGGAAGCATTGTTTTTGACCATTGGTGACTCATTTTTAATTAATTTTTAAACTTTAAGCACTACATTACTCAACATTTAAGCAGGAGATTTTTATCCTTGTTATTATTGCTTTGTGCTATGGTCTACTTTACTTTTACTATGTTGATGACGTCAGCTAAAACTACATGATGACCCACCGCCGATTCTCTTTTAATGACATCCTCATCTTTCTTTCAACACATAAACACGAAAGTGTGCTTGATAATGCAACAATACGATGTCATGACCATCCGTATTATTTTATTCTCCTTCTACTACAGTACAACCCAGTCTCACGGCAGTTCGTGGCATAGTCACGAACTGTAATCTATTGATTCGTGTTCGTGGACACGTATTTCCCTTTTTCGATCTAATGTATTTCAATAGGAAGCATCTTTTGAGTCCGCGCCACGTTTTTCTTTCTGCCACTCGGAAGCATTCGGACAGTAAACTAAATACTACAGTACCCATGAGCCTTTTCTATTTTTACTATGTTGATGACGTCAGCTAAAACTACCTGATGACCCACCGCCGATTCTCTTTGAATGACATCCTCATGTTTCTTTCAACACATAAACACGAAAGTGTGCTTGATAATGCAACAATACGATGTCATGACCATCCGTGTTATTTCATTCTCCTTCTATTGTGAGAACGGGGGATTAACTGTGATTATTAAGTCAATTAAAATAATATTAAAAAATAAATTAAATTAATTAGTGGACGCCCGCATTACCCGTGAGCCTTAGCGGAGACGGCTGCTATGGAGACGGAGCCAGCCCGCTTTGCGATTGGTTGATTTCTGCAGGCCGCGAATTCTCCTTCATTGCGCTCAACCCACTACCCAGGTAAGCCACGAGACTTGAATGTAATGATCAAATTTGTTTAAATGTTATAATTGATGCTTTTCTTTGGGATTAGACTCACATGGTTTACATGTTAGAGCAAAGAATTAAAGGCCGACCGACGGTTTCCATATTAACAGTAAAAAAAAGAAGAAAAAAACCACACGCCTTTTGTGCAGTCATACAGAAAATGGGAAAAACGTGAATTTTATTGGTTTATTAAGTATTTTAAGGACAATTTGTCGCATTTTAAACATTTTTTCAACATGTCTAGCCTTCACTACATAATGAACTTTTTCTGTTCTCCCTGCAGATCCCGTCTAACTTCACCTTCACCCTATATAATCACCTCATTCCCAAAAACCAAAGGCACTTTTAAGAGCCAACCTCTCTATCTCTCTCTCTCTCTCTCTCCCTCCTATCCATCTCTTCAATATCTATCTGTTCTCTATCTCAATTTCTCTATTTCTCAGTCTTTCCTCTCTTTCTGTCTTTTGTCTACTTGTCTGTTATCTGTCTCTGTCTGTCAGTCTGTCTGTCCAGTTGCTTGCTATAATGCCAGGGGGGTCTACAAAAAAGATTTGTCCATTTTGTCAGGGCATTTTATTTTGTGCACAGAAAATATGTTGCCATTGTCAAAAGGAGCAGCCTCTGAAGCAGCGCCTCAAGAAGAAGCTTCAGAGGTTTGATGACAAGCGAGAGGAATGGGTGTTTGGTCGTAAGAAGAACCACACCAGTGGATCCATCAAGGATGAAGCCATAATCATGGTAGGTGCAATTTCTTACATGATGTTAAACTGTCATCTAGGACAGTGGTTTCACCAGGGGACCCTCATTTTCCTTTGGTCATTGAATCATGACTGTGTGTGTGTGTGTGAAATAAATTTGCTTGTTTATATTATATATAATATACTGTATACACACAAACACTGTGAAATACTGTGGCAGTATATATATATAGATATATATATATATATATATATAGATATATATATATATATATATATATATATATCTATATATATATATATATATATATATATATATATATATATATAATGTATGTGTGTGTATGTGTATATACATAATTGCAAAACAAGCAAATTTACACACACAAGTACTATCCCACTTTATTAACATACACATAAATACAATTTATACACATAAATTGTACAAATATGACTAATACTGATGAATAATAGGTTTATAATGTAAGGCTATTAAATGGCAGTCCCAAACTAGTTTTTGGTAATACAATAAAGTTGGTAAGTTTGCATGAGCCACCAGAGTAATTTAAAAATATACAAAATAATATTAAAAAATAATGTTTCATTTTAGGGCTACAGTTCCAATGGTAAACACACAATACTTCAATGAACCATTAATGAAACATGGAAACTGCTGCTGATAAATAGAATGAACATCACGTGCATGCAAATCCTTCCCAGCTAACACACAACGTACCAGTTACAGGATTTATTAGTGCTTTACTTTTATTTCATTACTTATTGATGTAAAATTGCATACTCATAGTTTGCACTTTAAATATGCGTTTTTCAATGCAATTCTGAGTTCATAACAAATACAGGCATGCATTATAACAGAATCACAGGTGCAATATAATAATCAAACTTTCTTATCAAGTGAACGAGAAATAACAAATGAACTGCATTCATACTACTACATTCATTAAAGCATTTTACAATGTACACGTCAAGTGTAAATGTATGTGCAGCATTCACCCATTTGGTCATAAAAAATAAAGGCAGAACCTTTGATTATCTTTTTTTAATCTATAAATTGTCACTATCCAATTGCACAGTGGTTACACAATCCTTTCAATGTAGGTGCTAAACCCAAGCTACTAATGTTGCAAAAAGTTCTCTTTTACCTTCATGGTGTGAGATTCATCTTTTTGCTGTTTTTCTAAACAGAAGAGTTGGTTTTTGCTTCAACTGTATGAGCTTTTCCTGTTTGCACATACTTGGTATACAAAAGCAAAACTCACCATTAAGTTAAATATCCTAAATAGCATTAACCTGGATGCTGTCATTAATAATGTTATATTTTCTCAATAATTAATATTCTTAGTTATTTTTGCTGTTGTTTTTCTATTACTTTAAACAGCAAATTCACAATGTTGTCATTTCATTGCAGCTTGAGAAACTCCATGCCATTGGATACAAGCCAGTTCTGCTCCTTGGAAAGGAAAACAAAAACAAAGAAGTGTGAAATATTAACTCCTCGCTGCACACTCTCCACCTGTGCCCAGGACTACCTTCAGAGGATAGGCCCAATATATGAAAAAATTTGTGATGGTGAGATGCATGCACTGTATTTTCACAACTTTTTTTTTTAAGTACACAAAAGATTTTGTCAGTGTTTAAATCATAATGGAATGGCTCAACCCTAAAAAAAACAAAAAAAACCTTAAATTCAGTCAATTTCACTCCTAACCTCCTTGACAGTAGAAACTTGGGAGAGGTTTCAATTTTTATATATCCAACACATGTTCTATGATTGTAAGCAAGTGTTTAAGATTGTTTAATTTTACATTTGTTACTTTAAACAATATTGGGTTTAAACTTACTACTATGGAATTATTATGTTTGAGATGGTTTTTCTAGGAGCCATATTTCCTTCCTTGTTTACAACAATCTCTGTTTTTTTCCTGACTAAAAGATATATTTGTTTTAGTCACAGAAAATCAATTAAATATAGATTTGCAGATGTATAATACATCCAGTAGACTATCAATAATTTCCCTGGAATCTAAAGTGCCCACAAATATGGTTATGAAAAATTAGACTATATGATTCAAACAGATTAACACTTAAAATATGTACAGTTCAAGTTCATGGTTAACATTATAAATGTGAGTGAAACACAACACTTGTTTAACTTGCACAGGTTGGACCAAGGATATCGATGATGATCAGCTGATTACGCTGCACCTCACACCCTGTGACCCATTGGAGAACACAAGCAACCGTGAGGTGGTGAGGACCACGCGGGTGGAGCAGACGAGCACTACAGAGGGGGAGATGGAGCAGACGAGCACTACAGAGGGGGAGATGGAGCAGACGAGCACTACAGAGGGGGAGATGGAGCAGACAAGCACTACAGAGGGGGAGATGGAGCAGACAAGCACTACAGAGGGGGAGATGGAGCAGACAAGCACTACAGAGGGGAGGATGGAGCAGACGAGCACTACAGAGAGGAGGATGGAGCAGACAAGCACTACAGAGGGGAGGATGGAGCAGATGAGCACTACAGAGGGGAGGATAGAGCAGACGAGCACTACAGAGGGGAGGATGGAGCAGATGAGCACTACAGAGGGGAGGTTGGAGCAGATGAGCACTACAGAGGGGGAGATGGAGCAGACGAGCACTTCGGAGGGTCAAGGTAATTATGACAGATTTAAAAAGTTACAATTTATATTTGTAAAGCCTTGAAGTGTTTGACCCATGGGTTACTTTAACATTACTTGACTTCCAGTGTTTTTTTTGTTTTGTTTTTCCCCATAGAGCTTTATGCAGGTTAGGGCTACATGATATATATTTTCAGCATCAACATTGCAATGTATGCATGTGAAATAGTCACATTGCAGGACGCATGATGTCAAGTAGGGAAATTAACTCTAACATGTCACGCTAAAACATTTTTGCTGCTTGATACTAAAGTAAAACTTTCAGGTTTCTCATTTCCATGAATAATCTCCAAGAAAAGTCCATCTGATATTATATTATTAGACAGATGATAGATCTATCTGTACTAGGGCTGTTGGAACAAATCATGGCCCCATGATATTTGAAAAAATTAAAATGTAAAAATTTTGTTTTTCTGCACCATATATTGTGATAGAAATTCACAAAAAAATTCACCAGATAACTTGAATAGCTCTATTTGGAAAGAATTAACCATTAAATTAATGTGTGCTCGAATGGTTTAAAATTGCTTTAATGTTGAAACTTACATGACCTAAAACACACTGAAATGATAAACTTTAATTATATGAAGATCAAACTTTGCATTTATTCTGAGAATCACGTACGTGAGGGGTATTGTTGTTACGCCCCTAAAGCTAGTGTAGGCAACGTTAGAGAAAATAGCCAGAGATGCTAGAATATGAAAGTATCCAACTGTAAAAATACCCCCCCTCCCATCAGGCCTTACAAATTAAGCATACATTTGATTTTGGTCATTTTTTTTGTGCGTACTATATGTATAGTTATTTCTAAAAGCAAAGCAAACTCATGGCACCAATTGAAACACAGTTTTAGAAGTGCTTACAGAGCACACATAAGAGAGAGTCTAAAATTCAGTCCATCCTTAGGTCTTTCTTGTCAGTGGGGTCAAAGGATGTCAGTGTTTGTCCATGAGCGTTTGAAGGCAACAAATCTTAAAATCAATTGGATTGTCATGAAATTTGATGAGCACATTTCATGCTAACCACACCACATGCCGCACTTGTGTGTTATTGTGATCTAGTATTTTAAATAATAAGTTAAAGCTTTATTTGGTATATGAGTAATTTTCTTTCTCCAAACCCACAGCTGTCTTCACAGGGTCAGCCAGGGGCACAGTCACAAGTCCCAAAAAGAAAAAGTCAGGTATGTAAATAATGTTTGTAGGGTAATTATTGGTGGATCTGATATCTCTATTAACATAGCTCATTTGTCAAGCAGATTCTCATAAGGAATTGAATCAATTAAATAGAATTTAAAGGGGACCTCTTATGCTTATTCCCAGTTCTATATTTATGTTGGCTTTGTAGAAGCCAACATTCTGTTTTCCTTAGACAAAAATTTATCAAGAGTAACTCCTCCTAGGGCTTTCAAGCCACATGAACCAAATTCAGATATGTTGTAGACGCTGGTCTGAAGTTTGTTGCTATGACTTTTCTTAGCGATCCGAGTACCGGTACTTCCTTTTTTCCCATAGACTCCCATTATAAACTTTGGAGGTTTATAACTCGACAAGCTTTTGAACTATCTACACCAAACTCGGCCAGCTCCTTTAGGGTGATACTCTGAACAAACTTTTAAATTGGTGTACCGACTGGCCTTTCGGTTGTGCTGCAGCCCCGCCCCCAATATATGCAAAATCAAAAAACTTTTTACATGGACATGTGACATATCAAAACACTCAGAACAATGAGGGGAACTTCCTTAAGAGTATTTGGATGACGTCACATGCTCGTCTCCACTTACCTCCAAATGTTTTGGCACCCTAGCTTTCTGTCTACTTGCTTCCAAAAGTAACACTGTCCCTTATGTCCACTCGCCTCCAAAAAGCACCGGCCTTTGCGAATACTTGCACCGTCAAAGACAACATCAAAGTTTGTTGCGACAAACTTTACAAATCTAGTTTTATTCTGAAACTCCACTAGAATAGCTTTGCATGTCCACAGTTACAAAAAAATCCTTATTTATCTTAAATTGGCCCTTTTATTCAGACCCACAGTTCCTTGTCTGTCTGAAAAAAGCCATTTTAGATGGAGCAATCTAGAAGCCTACTGGTTACTATTCTAATAAGCCTGCACATGATGTATATAATGTGGAGCCAAATTTAATATTGTGTGTACACATTTACTGAAAGAGAGAGGATGTTCTGTTCTCATATTTTGGGGGTATCTAGATGCACCAGGGACACATTGATGTTGAAAAGACATTACAAAGTGCATTTTTGTCAATTTTTATTTTTATTTTTTTCTGAGTGGATATATGACTGGACTGTAATCTTCTATCCCACAGGTGGACTAAGACATATGCCAGAGAGGAAAAAGCCACAAAAGAGTAAGTGCATGTAAATGCAATGATTGATGCTTCCATCAGTGTGTTGACATTGCTATTTTACCCTTGGTTATTTGCTCTATTTCTATTGGGTTTTTTAACTACTTACAACAGATAATTGGTCCTAACAGACAAACTATAAAATCCAACTGGCTTCAGGTGTCTAATTTGACCAAAATGCATTGCCAAGTAGTAGAAGAAGCAGCAGTAGAGTATTCTCAATTGTGATCTGTGGCTCAGCAGAGGTATTGTTATCCCAGAAAGAATACCACATTTGAACTGAGAATAATTTGGTTATAGGGTACAAGTTAAACCTGGTTCAACTTTTGATTAAAGATAAACATCACTTGTCATCCTTGTAAGTCTGGTCACTACTTAAGTCTTCTTAGTTGTTTATTTTGTTCCTAATCTAAGAAATGTGTGAAACATGTTTTTGATGTTCACAGATTGCTCCTATCACGCTCGCTTAGAGACTTTCCCCATCAGGAGTGTTGTAAGAGAAAGAGTGAGAAAGGTTAGACAGTCATACAAGAAATGCATAGTGTACACAGTATACAGAGTGTAATATAATATTTAGAAACCTCCTTGTGTGTTGGCAATACATACTAAACATACCATAATTGTTAGATAGATCATTTTTATGTGTTTAGTCTTCTTGAATTACAGATTAGGAAGGAGCTTGTGCTGAAAAATTCATTATCAGATACTGTAAATATCAACAATGACCCTTTGTATCAATGAAACTCAGTGCCTATAACCAATCATAATAGCCTTATGCTAAGAATTGAATTTATGTGTTTTAATGCTTTTTAATTTCTTGACAGGGCAAAGCAGAAATGTTGGTTGACTGGGAGCCCTGTCCAGTATGGTATGTATTCCTCTGTTCTTCTGCTTTATCAATTATTGCATGCATTATTAAGTTACTTTATCTTGTTAATTTTTATTTATTTATTTTTGGCTACAATGATTTGTTATTAATCTGCTCTGTTTCACAAATGGTGGTGGTACTTCATAGATGGAAAATTAAACAAATTTCCTTTTTTTTTTTTTTAGTGGCAAGGAGTGGGCCCATTCCTGGCAGCCAAAGGATTCTCTTCAAATGAATAAAAATAAATAAAATGTACAATTGTAATCCATTTTGGTTTCTGCCTATTTATTACATTTTTTTCTGTGCTGCATTTGAAGTTGTATCACATCTTTCTGTAGTGGTGAAAAGATGAAAATCTCCAGTAAATGTGACAAATGGGGTTTAACCCCAAGCAGGCTTAAATAGAAATATACTTAATCCAACTCAGTTTCCTTTTCAGGTGTCACTCAGAAACATGTTTTTATATGTCATGATTATAAATTAAATGTTATTTTATTACAGTTTACATAATTAATAATAATTTGTTACATTTATATGGTACTTTTCTGTGTACTGAAAGTCAGGGGCGGTTCTAGGGTCTCATCTTTAGGGGTTTTAGCCCTCAGTGAGAATTTTTATAAAATAGAGAGAGTTTTATATTATATATTATATGACTACATAGTAAGACAAAAGTTATGGTATTATTAAATGGCAAAAGTGGACACCAAAATTTTATGCATGATGCAGTCATTAATAAAACTAATATTCACAAGACACAAGACAATAAGTCAATAAATGTTATTTTTATTTAGTATTGAATGGATTGTTTGCATTAATTGTGTGCTATCAACTCTGGTAATAATGGTGAAATATCACTGGTTTTGGTATAACTGATCTTTTTTTAATGTCAACACATGACTGTATATATATTACAGTTACACACAAATCTGTGTACATCAAGTTCAGTACTATAGCAGAAACATGCAGTAGTAGTACAACTTTTTATAACTGTACCTCCAACAAACTTTTACTTGTGGGATGATATAAAATACATCCTCACAATACATACATTTTAAAAGAAAGGTCTCCAATTAAATAATGAAAACTACTATAGAAGTATGTTTTTATTTGAAAAACATGCTTTTGTGGGAGAAACAGACACAAAACACAACCTTGCAAACAATTTGAACACAAATAGCATAACATTGTACAACCTCATGAGTGCCAAATTCCCTGGATTTGTGAAAATCCTTTGCAGTTAATTTTTATAAAAAACCTTCTATAACCGTCTTTGCGGTTTTCCGACGATTAACGTTATAGATATCAGCATCTAGATTTTCAGCCCTGCATCACCACCATTGTCTAGACTCCATGCCAAAGAATATTGGTTTCAACTTCTGCATCTGGTCAGTAAATTGTTATGATGACTCTTTAAGCCTTTAGTGAATAAATAGTCATTTGGTGTATTTTCATTTGTATTTTTGTCAAAGAACACAAACGAACTACAATAAACACTTGTAAAATATTATAATTTTTGTTTTTGGACGAACTTCAAGTGTGGACGCTGATTTGAACGCTTAGTAACAAGTTAATTGGCGCGTCTGTACTGGGAATTGTAGTTTTTAAATACAGTGATATATTCCCCATATTTAGAAGTTGACTATTAAACTGTGGATCCTCTTAAGGGTGGATCCTCTTTAGAGGGTTGGAAAAAACATTGGTGTTATCAGATTTTAAAAATATAATTGTTAAATGTGTGAAAATTGCTTGTGAGCTATTTTTGACAGCACCCCCAGTTGGTGCCCAATAGTGACTATACTCCCATGATAGCTGAGGTCCAGAGCTCTCTATAACAGCTGTTCCCATGTCTGTAGACCTTTTTGTTGCTGGATTATAAGACTTCTTCCGAGGTCAAGGTTCAAAGATCAGTGTTTGGAATGCAGGGGCCATGTAGAACCTTCATACTGACATATGTTACTCTCCAGGTTGAGACCATACCAATTGATGTATTTGGTTTAGCTCTAAGACAAAGTTTTAATTTTCTCTTTTCATTACCACAAGCCATCCCAGGTCTAGTTTCAGAGAGCACTTTGAAGGCCCTGAATATAAAAAAGAAGCTTTTTGTTTGTTCACTTTCAAGTTTACAATATGACAGAATCTGTTTTATTAGCTAATTTCTTTCAGTCCTTCGGAAAAGTTTCAATTATCACAATTTCATGAAAAGAATTTGCTCAAGCATAGCTTTACAGAACCCCTTTGACAAAAATTACTAAATTGTTTGACATGGCCTAATTTTTAACATTATTTTCATGATGACATGCGAGATCTATGTTTTCAGTCTCAACCCAAGTCCTTCAGGCTTTCCCCCACACCTGTAGTAATGCACTGGATGGTCAGCAGAATTGTAATTTAAAAAAGCAATTCATTTTGGTCACTACTTCTGCAAGTTTATTACAAGGATGAAACCCCTTGAGATGAACCATCAAGTGTTCAAGGGGGTCCTTAATACATATCAGGGACGCAAACAGGTGGGGGAAAAAGATGAGAACATTGCACGGGGCAGTAGTATGCTCGCAATGATTTATTTATTAATTTTTTTAAAGTTATTTGTTTTACATGCTCATTTGTAGTTACTTCAAGGGATTTTTTTCATGTATTATTATTACCCTATATGTCAATAACTAATTTTTCTCAAAATATTGTTGCAAAAATAATTGTTTTTACAAAAATAAACATTTGGCTTAGTGGTTAGCACGTTCGCCTCACACCTCCAGGGTCGGGGTTCGATTCCCGCCTCCACCTTGTGTGTGTGGAGTTTGCATGTTCTCCCCGTGCCTCGGGGGTTTCCTCCGGGTACTCCGGTTTCCTCCCCCGGTCCAAAGACATGCATGGTAGGTTGATTGGCATCTCTGGAAAATTGTCCCTAGTGTGTGATTGCGTGAGTGAATGAGTGTGTGTGTGCCCTGCGATGGGTTGGCACTCCGTCCAGGGTGTATCCTGCCTTGATGCCCAATGACGCCTGAGATAGGCACAGGCTCCCCGTGACCCGAGGTAGTTCGGATAAGCGGTAGAAAATGAATGAATGAATGAACAAACATTTGGTTACCCCTGTAAGACACACCCCCTTTCATAAAAACACATTTTCATTGGATCTATGCAAATCCTATAGATGATCTCAAAATGTTCTCACTGAAAGGTGAGGAGTTTGCCTCTATGCATTTACAGAAACTACTGTACATAAACACAATACAAATACAGTCACACATACATAGACAAAAACTCTCCCAGGTTTAGCCACTCACCAAAATAAAAAAATGCCAAAATACATGCAGTAAATACTAATACAAAGCTATGCATACATTATGCATATACACCTTAGATACACATTACTTCTATATCTCAAGCTTAATGCCAAGAGCAGTTTGTTTGTAAATAAATAAAAATACCAGCCTTGAAGTAATGTATTAATAATGCAGTGTGATGTCAAATTAAACAAGATTACACATATAAATATGCTTAATTTATGTTTCTTTCTCCAGCTATTTACTTTCATCAACCATAAAACTTTGTTTTTAAATAATGTATGGAAAAATAAAAACAAAATACTCATCTTTGGAAATAATTTATTGAAAATACACCAAATGCATATTTGTCACACGTCATAAGGTTGTATTTAATGACACTGGACCGAGGTTAAGGTAACTTGAAAAGCACCAACAGGGAAACAAGTAATATACAATATAAAGTATAATCATAGCATACAAAACAGTGTATTTTTCTGTTACATACAATCTAATGCATTATACAAGTACTTAATGTATTAGCTAAATCTGCTGTACCAATGTACAATGTGCTTGTAAGGACAAAAAAAAGACAGTGACAGATAAATTGTTAACAAAGGTAGACTTTTCAACAATATAGGATGCATACATATTTTGATGTGTTTAATCAATCAGCATATTAATAATATACAGATATAGGGTGAGTACATTTCCTTCAACACAGTCCTTTGTGTATCTTCCATCTGGGAAAATACAGAAAAACAAAAAAGCAAGAGGTAGGATAAGAAGGTGAAGTTCAACTGTTTTAGAATGAACAAGGTGTGTAAAGCATTAATAAATACACAAATAAATTAAGAGCAACAGTAACAGGGGGGTATTCCATCAGTGCAGTTAATTGTAAGCTGTCCACTTGAAAAAGCCTTGCTTAAATTAACACTGACTTTCACTGCAGGCTCAAGCCATTCCACTAAATTATTAGCCATGTCTAAGTCAACAGTGACTTTAACCAGGCTTAAATAAGCATGCATGTGCACAAAGTACATAAGCAGCCCTGAAGAGTTGAGTAAATTTTAAGGCTTGAGTCACACAGATAGTGCTGTTCCACAAACAAATTGATAAACTGATCATCTCTTTCCTCCTTCCAAAACTTCAACCAGCCAACAGTTTAGTGACTTGACCGGCTGACTTTGCTACAAGCTGATTGGCTGTTGAAACAGATGTTGTACCTTACATTCGAAAACCAGCAACTGGTGAATTGTCGCCATCAGAGTCAAGCTGAAAAGGGCCCGTTTAAATCACTGTAATGTTCTAAAATGGTTTTGTCTCATTGTGAATCTTTGGTGTGAACTGGGCTTAAGCCACAGTAATGGCATGGAACTCTTACTTAAATCATCAAGATTTATCAAAATAAGCCAGGATTTTCCTTTATCCACCTTGATGGAACACCTCCAGTCTATTCTTGAGAACAAAAACATATGAACAAATAAAATACCTAAACTGTGTTTTCCTCTTCATCCTCACTGGTGTCTGGACTACTGAAGCCACTTGGATCTTCTGCTTCAACATGTAGAAGGACAGAGGCCTCAGGACCTAAAGCAGTCTTGTACTGTTGGAGGACAACTTGCAACCGTTCTGACACCTCTGACAGTCGTCTTCTTAAGAGACAGCAAAGTCCCTCATTTCCCTTGTCTACATCTCAAAATACAAAGGAGATTACATTAAAAGACAAACTGCTTGTTAAGATTGCTTAATGAGGCCAAAGAACTTCAATGGAGTTAAAAGATTTCATCCATTCAAATCTACATACCACGATGGTTGGCATATTTTAATGTGTATCGTTGCCATGGTAATAGAAATAGGTGTGTTTGATGATGCTGAATTCAATGTTCAAAATTCTTTTGTTAATTTCTCCTTTTATGTAACAGCCACAGTACAACAAATCTATCAAGCAAATGTGAAACGCTTTAAAACCTTACTGACTTGTTACCATCGCAAATTATAATCCCCATTTGTGGCAAAAAGAGCAATAACCCTTCTACTCCATTCAAATTGTGTGGCTGAGACTGATAATGTTTATTTTTTTCCATTTGAAATTCATACTTTAAATGGATAGCGGTTTTATTCAACTTACCCTCCTCAGTCATCTTGTTCTTGAGAACCACTGCCAGGCTCTGCAACCATGTGCAGTGTTGTGCCATCTCCAAAACCAAAATGCTTTTTTCCTCTTGCAGTCGCATCTCCAACATCACTTGGTCATGCAATTGCTTCTTGATTGAAATGTTGGCTAAGAATCAATAACAGTTGTATGTATGCATGAGACAATCTTGCATAATGGCATTGCAATGTTTTTTAACTATAAATGTACCTTTTCAAGTTGATACATAATAAAAAAAACTGAAAAAACACAAACTAAATGAATATTACAACACTCAATATGTTGCATGCATGTCATATTGAGTGTTGTAATATTCATTTAGTTTGTGTCTTTTTTCAGTATAGTCTATACAGCAGAACTGTAAATAAATTCGTGAGAAGCTTCTGGAAACTGACATACCACTGCCATGAACCTCCCATGGCCATATTTGAGACACATTGCTCTCTCCATTAAGGGAATGCTCCACAGTAGCTACATCTATGTTTGTGGCAGTGTCTTGTACAAGACCATTGTATTTCTGGATCTCCTGAAGGAGGAGCTTTTTGTCTTCTGCCAGCTTCCTTCGAAGGCGATGGCGAAACTTGCTGCTGTCTACAAAAACATGAAGTACAGGGATAGACGTTTGTGACTGTTCAATAAGAAAAAATTATATAGCTCCCAAAATATGAAAGCAAAACTGCAGTAACTGAAAACTGAAGCATGTGAAAATTCTAATTTACTTTGGCAAACCGGTAACTCAAAGGTGTAGTGTGTAACATTTAGGGTGATCTATTGGTAAGAATGACACAAATAAATAAATAAATATGTATACACATATACATATACATACACACATATACACATACACGCACACATACACTTTACACTATATTGACTTATATATACACTTTACTCAATTGACTGCTGAAGTCCTCTGTGTGTGGTGCCTTGACTGGCATGAGATGTATCTGGTGTCTCTGTAGAATTAATAGTGAAAACAAATTCACTGTTAAAACACAGAATTGTTTCAGTGTTTGAATTTATACATAAAACTCATTTGAATCCAACTTCATTGAACTTGGTATGTGCATTTCCTGCAGGGAAACTGGAACATAAAATAAACCAGACATATATATGTGGCATAACATTGGATGGTGGTCTTTGGTGGCAGGTGATGTCACCAACTGTTGTAATCCAGCGATGATCAAACAAACTTAAAATTTCAAATAGTAGTAAAAAGGAAATTTGTTGTTTCTTTTATTTGGTCATGCTTACCATCAGCTGCCCATTCCTTCACATCAGAGAGCCACTGTGACACCAATTCATCTGTGCAGTGTAGCTCTGTTTTGAGTTCATCTAGCCTTGCAGTCTCATCCTGGAGTCTCTGACAAGTCTGATAAACAGTGTTAATACAATAAGCAGGATTAACACTTGCCAAGTGCACACAACACAAGGACTCGCAAAACAATTAACAGTAGACTTACCTTCACATATCTTGTGGAAAGTGCCTGATGTAGAGAGAGACTTTTTTTGTGGTTCCACCCCACTGCGTGCAAAGTAACCATGTCCACCCGTGCTGTTGAAAGCAAATAATGAGGTTATGATGCTTAATCTAATAAAAGTATTTAGGAATTTTGCAAACACTCTGATCACCTGCTTTAGACATATATTTGGTAGTCAGGGCACAACGTGACAGGTAGCTGTTCACTTGCTCCACCTCCTCTCCGGCTGTTGTTCCTGCTCCTTCCTGGTTCCTACCACTCCATTTAATCTGTTAGTAAAGGGTGGAAGAAATTCAAATCAATTCAAGTAAATTTTATTTATATATCCCTATATCACAAATTGCCTCAAAATGCTCTACAATCTGTACAAGAAATTGTAAAGCAAAAAGGCTACCTAGTATAGTAGCCTTTTCATTTCATATTATTAATGTGCGTGTAAACATTACAAATGTACATATGATGCAAATATATTATACATACCTCACACTTTGTAGCATGGGCTCGAGCATGCATTATGCTGAGGAAGGGTTTCATTTCGTTGAGCTCCTGAAGGGCAGGAAGGACTCGAGCAGCTTTCTCCAAGTATGGCCAATATTTGCAAGCCACATCCATAGCAAAGAATTTTGCCTTGGCTGGCATAAGCTCCTTTTGAAGATACAGGGGGTAGGCAAATATCTCCCCTCTGTACATATTAAGGGCCTTCAGAAGAAACCCATAGCGACACACAGCAACCTCCATCCCCTCTTCATCCAATTTGGAAGCCTTCCTTGACGTCTCCCTCGCTGCTGTCCACTGGGAGTCCCCACATGCGCCTCTTCCCTGTGTCTATGACACAAACAACAAATCAAATAAAAGCAATGGTGTCTTACAATATATAGCATTTATTCTCTCAATTTGATTTTAGAGTACTTGGTAGGCAGAAGTAGTTGAAGTGGGGAGGAAATCAAGGACGGACACAAGGTTATTTTTTTTTTGTCAACTATTTTGTCAAGTTAAGATAAATACTTGCATTTCTCACTGCTTTCTGTATGGTGTCGACAAATGTAGACACCACACTGTCTTCAGCCACAAAGAGTTCTTCAAAAAAACTAGGATCATCAGAGCTGAGAAAGAAAGAAAAATAGAGAATCCATCCATTACATATATAAAATAAATAAATCAATAAAAAGACTGAAACAAAAACCACCTTGTGTTTCGGTGAAAGCGATATAGCTTTCTGTTCCCATCGGCGGAAACAGCCAACATTTCCGGCGTGCAGGCTGGGCAGGTGAAAGGTGCACTACAGCAGAGCTGGTCTTCTTCAAAAGAAGCGTAGGAAAACTCCAAAAAGCTCCGCTGCAGTGCATCGCCGTTGATATGTCCATTCTGGAAGATATATAGAAAGAAATAGTATTTGTGATGTCTGCTTATGGAAAGACATGTTATAATTAATAACAGTAATAACAATTACACTTACTCTTCCTCCACACTTAGTCCGATGCTCCAGCAGCTTTGCAAAGGCTTGTCTGGAGAATCCTGGAGCGATGACCTTGAGCTCCTGAAAGGAGCTCAGGAGGTCCAGTGTATACAGCGTTGAATTGCTGACAGAGGCTGGCCAATATCCACTCCTAAGGAGGTCCTTCGAATCAGGAGTCCACTGCTGCTGGCATGTTTTACATTCATATAGGGGCTGATGCAAGTCAAAACGCCCTTGGAACAAAAAAGTAATAAATAAACAAATAAACATTTATTAAACATATAAACATAAATAAACATTTACCACATAATTTATTTTACAACAGTTCATTCTGCACATTGTGAATGGTTGAGAGACATTGCTTAAGTTCCTATAATCCCAGTATAGCACTCATACTTCTTGAGTATCACACCTACATTGTTTACATTTGTCTAATTCACCAAATTCCAAACAGCTGTGTCGATTGGACTTCATCCTGGAAGCAGGCAAAAGATGTTACTGCTTTGCAACAGCTAACTATTTTTTTTTGTTTCCAGAGGACAAAAATAAAAAAGATGTCTGTATTTGTTCCAGTTAATGTCAATACCATGGGTGTTGACGGGCACAATGTCACAGCACACCAGTGTGAAAAACATCAAATCTAAAATAGAATTCTAAATAGTGTATATTGTTTTTACCATTGATGGTAATCAAAATCACTGGTTTGCCTGGTAATACAGTGAAGCTTGTGCCTCCACAGGAGCAGTCTGGCACCTTCACAGTTGGCAAAATGCAAGCTGGCAAAAAGAAAGAAAACCACTAATTTTGATTATCTGTAACTGGCTGCTGAAACACATGAACAGCAAAATTAAGACTTTCATGAGAATGTACCTTGCTCATGGGTGCAATATCCACCTTCTCCTTTAATGATGCATGAGGTTGGAGGAATGGCTTCAAAAAACCCATGAATCATACTTTCCCTGTTGTGGAGTGGCTGTTTTTTGTGATGCAATACATCACAGTCCCCACAGAACCAATCCTCAGGAAGACACTCTCTGCACCTAGGGAGAAAAAAACAAAACAAAAAAACATTCTAATATAATACATTATTTCAGGTGAATAATTTAAGTTATTTCAAATTTACTTTGAGTAGTTCTGTTTTGATTTTATAGGACTGCGTAGTAGCTCCTCACAGCACAAAGTTCCTTAATGACAATTAAATTGTCATTAATGTGGTTTTCAACTGGGTATCCAAGTTTTCTACCATTCCACAAGACATGCAACTTAGCTTATAAAGCACGCCACTGAGCATTAATTCTCAGCAAACCAACCCTGGGTAATTAAAGTTTAATATTATTGAAAGCCAACATAATAACAGCAGGCTCGTGGCAAAGGCAACACAAGGGATGACCAACAGCCTCCTTTGCGATAAGGCATTGTAGGTGGTACGGTCTTGCCGCTTTCCAGCGCTCTGAGGCTTTCTGCTTCCGAAAAGACCATGATGAAGCAGAGCTTCTTTGAGACTCAGCAGAAAGACATGATGCCAAAATATTTGAGAGCCTCTCCATATTTTTCTCTGTAAAGCAAATACAAAAAGCTGTAAAGGACGATTTAGATGAGGGCCAATTAAAAGTCAACTGATCAATATTTTGAATAAACTTTCATGATTCAGTATCAAACTGGACCACATCTTTACTACATTGTGTTCTTAAATCCATCTACTGCACTGACAGTTTTGTCTAAGGGTTTTGTCTTTAATTACTTTACATGACTTTTAGATGTAAACTTAAATCCATCACTGTTATTTACCAAATTCCTCTTGAGGATTTAGTATTTCTGAGGGAACCTCCACACTGGATGACAGGGAACACTCAACCGGAGGGTATGTGACTGTAAAACACAGAAGAATAACAACAGGTTAGGCTATAACTGCATTCATGTTCTTTTTTTTTCAACCTACTGTATATACTGAACAATTTTTGAAATCAGACATTTCTGTTAAGTACTTGGTAATGTCTTCTATAATAGTGCCACAAAAAGGTTTATGAACTTTTTAATATCTTTTTGGATATTGGAGTATTTTACATTCTCAATCAATCAATCACAGTGTTCTAATTTCAGTTGGTCCACTATTTACATAGTAAATTCCAAAAAACGTCAAATAATTCACATATAACCTGTAGCTGAGGCTTTGCGTTGCCCTCCTCGCCTTCCCCTTGGCTTGCCACGACCTACCCCTCTAAAGACCCTTTTGGAGGTTCGTGGAGGTTCTCCTCCAGAGCCTGCACGTTTCCTCTCCAAAGCTGCTCTCTGTGTGTTGGAGTGAATATTTCTTGTAAGACTGATAATGTTGAATGTACTGGAACCAAAAGAAATGTAACTAGTAAAAAGAAAACAGCATAGTGTGTTAGTAAGGTGTTAACGGCTTGAATGAGCCTTGGCATAGAAGTCTCCAATTCAGGGGATGGAGCTCCATTCTTCCAAAATATATTCCCTCATTTACATATGCCAGAGAATATGATAGGATGTTAATTGCTTAACTCATCATGCAATATACCTGTCTGAAATCTAATACACTCATCCTTCCACATTCATTATGTTTTTACTTAAATTTGTCCCCCGTCTGTATGTTCGAGTATAACATGATTGAGGTATATAAAAACTCTGACCTTGGATTCAGCTGTAAGGCGGTCAAGTTCCATTTCAAGAACCATGCGTCTCCCCTCTTGGTACTGGGGGTTTTGTGGGTCAAAGACATATCTGGTGGCCATTGCAACACAGACAAATACAGACAAACAGACTGACAGACAGAGACAGATAACAGACAAGTACACAATGACAGAAAGAGAGGAAAGATTGAGAAATAGAGATAGAGAACAGATAGATATTGAAGAAATTGATAGAAATATAGATGAACAGAGAGGTTGTGTGTGTGTGTGTGTGTGTGTGTGTGAGAGAGAGAGATAGATAGGCTCTTAAAAGTGCCTTTGGTTTTTGGGAATGAGGTGATTATATAGGGTGAAGGTGAAGTTAGACGGGATCTGCAGGGAGAACAGAAAAAATTCATTATGTAGTGAAGGCTAGACATGTTGAAAAAATGTTTAAAATGTGACAAATTGTCCTTAAAATACTTAATAAACCAATAAAATTCACGTTTTTCCCATTTTCTGTATGACTGCACAAAAGGCGCGTGGTTTTTTTTCTTCTTTTTTTTACTGTTAATATGGAAACCGTCGGTCAGCCTTTAATTCTTTGCTCTAACATGTAAACCATGTGAGTCTAATCCCAAAGAAAAGCATCAATTATAACATTTAAACAAATTTGATCATTACATTCAAGTCTCGTGGCTTACCTGGGTAGTGGGTTGAGCGCAATGAAGGAGAATTCGCGGCCTGCAGAAATCAACCAATCGCAAAGCGGGCTGGCTCCGTCTCCATAGCAGCCGTCTCCGCTAAGGCTCACGGGTAATGCGGGCGTCCACTAATTAATTTAATTTATTTTTTAATATTATTTTAATTGACTTAATAATCACAGTTAATCCCCCGTTCTCACAATAGAAGGAGAATGAAATAACACGGATGGTCATGACATCGTATTGTTGCATTATCAAGCACACTTTCGTGTTTATGTGTTGAAAGAAACATGAGGATGTCATTCAAAGAGAATCGGCGGTGGGTCATCAGGTAGTTTTAGCTGACGTCATCAACATAGTAAAAATAGAAAAGGCTCATGGGTACTGTAGTATTTAGTTTACTGTCCGAATGCTTCCGAGTGGCAGAAAGAAAAACGTGGAGCGGACTCAAAAGATGCTTCCTATTGAAATACATTAGATCGAAAGAAGGGAAATACGTGTCCACGAACACGAATCAATAGATTACAGTTCGTGACTATGCCACGAACTGCCGTGAGACTGGGTTGTACTGTAGTAGAAGGAGAATAAAATAATACGGATGGTCATGACATCGTATTGTTGCATTATCAAGCACACTTTCGTGTTTATGTGTTGAAAGAAAGATGAGGATGTCATTAAAAGAGAATCGGCGGTGGGTCATCATGTAGTTGACGTCTTCAACACAGTAAAAAGTAGACCATAGCACAAAGCAATAATAACAAGGATAAAAATCTCCTGGTTAAATGTTGAGTAATGTAGTGCTTAAAGATTAAAAATGAATTAAAATGAATAACAAATGAGCAAAAACAATGCTTCCGAGTGGCAGAAAAAAACGTGGGGCAGACACGAAAGATGCTTCCTATTGAAATACATTAGATCGAAAGTCATGCTGAGGGACACGAAAAAAGTTTTCTATTGAAATACATTAGATCGAAAGTCGTGCTGAGGGACACGAAAAAAAAGGGGAAATTCGTTTCCACGAACACGATTTGAATAGATTACATTTCGTGTCCTGTGACACGAACTGCCGTGAGACTGGGTTGGTTTCATCTGAGGGGTCATAAAAACACCCTTTTTTAAAAATAATTATCTACTATCTAGTCAATCAAACACATGGCCTTGTTTTAATTACTTGTCACCTATCTACTTGAAAGCAGACACAATGGTGTTAAACAATATGACAGACGTGGGAAAAGGGGCTCTTTAACTACTTGGAGTCAAGCAATATATCAATACAATCATTAACTTTTAACTTAAACCTAACATTATAAAACATGACATACATCTGTCAGATCAAAAGGTATGACCTTTGATCCATTCCTATCAGGAAACATTATATAATTACAAACATAAACTTTTATTGTTATGATTTTATGGTTTTATTGGGGCAATAAAACTGTCAGCTGATGGAAGCTGCCCTGTACATTCTCTCTGAGGACATATCAGATATTGAACTGATAAGAACAGATTTTTTTTTATTAAACCAACAAACAGTGCATTACACACACATCAAAAGCAATAACCCAGACCCCCAATAAATCAAGTGTTACTGGCACCCACCAACATAACCAATTCACGAACTTGTCAAAAAGAAGAACACAAACAAAACTGACCAGACATGACATTCAACAAAGAAAGAAAAAAAAGAAAACAGGAGAAAAGGTCAACCCAAAAATAAATCAGCCAGTCAATCAATCATTGCAAAAGGTAAGCAAATGAGCACTCAAACGGGCAACTAAGCATCCCAAACAAACAGGAAACTAAAACAAATTAACCCACCCCACACACCCCGCTAATGTGAAGACATTCATAAACTGAAACCTTCCCTAAACCTTCCCTGAAACCTAAACACTAGAAGGGCAGGGCAGCAAAAACAAAAGGCAGAAAAAAATTACAACTACAGGCAACTAAAAAATACAAAGGCAAAGAAAATACAACTCAGGATGCCCCCACCCACTGCCCTTGCCCCCCAGGCCACCAAGGTGCCCCCACGACTGTGGTCCCTGCAAAACCGCGCATCCGACAGGACACAGGGGAGTACGGCTTATGCCGTGACGGTAGAGCCGCTCCCTGACCGGAAGACGTCCCAGAGCCCCCAGCCAGTGCAGGTCTTTACTGGCTCCATCCAACCAGGAGGGCTGCAGAGCAGCCCACTCGACCCCCGGCGCTCGGGGAAGGGTCTCGCCCGACTGTGCCGTCCAGCAGTCCCTCCAACGGCGATACAATTTCCGGTGGTCCAGCACAATGCCGTCCACCAGACACCAGGGCTGGCCGCGAATGAACTCGGCCGCCTTCTGGTAGTGCCACGGGCGGTCGGTCGACCACGGCGAGGTCCCTTCAAGGTGATCCCCTGGAGAGGCCACATACAGGGGATCATCAAGAAGGCCACATACATCGCCGTGATCCTGAGGGGGATGCACATAACACTCCTTCCCCCTTTATCCCGCTCCGCGCACATTGTCGTGCGGGCAACCTGCTCGCACCTCCCCCCCCAAATGAATGTGAACAGGGCGCGCTCCAGGCGCCTACCTGTCACAAACGGGACGGGGAAGACACAGGCCAGATGGTTCAGGCCTGCTAGCAGGTCTGAATTCGCCGCAACTACCCTTCCGGTAAGGGAGAGGTCCCTCTTGCCCCAGCTGTCGGCCCTGGCCTGCAACTTGAGCAGGGCGATGTCCCAGTTCTTTTGGGCGCTGTCCTCTCTCCAGAAGACAACACCCAAAACCTTGAGGCCATCCTGGCACAGTGAGAACCCCCCCGGGACGTCGGATCTCCCGGCCCACGCCCCTGCGTACAGGACCGCGGACTTTCCGCGGTTGATGCGTGCCCCGGTGGCCTCGGAGAAGGCCTCCAGGACGCGCCCCACCGCAACAAAGTCCTCATCCCGACCAAGGAACAACGTCGCATCGTCGGCGTAAACCGACACCTTGGCCCGTATCCCAGCTGCTCCGGGGACGTGCAGACCCTGGAACGTCGGCTCTCTCCTCAACCGCTCCGCCAATGGTTCCAGGTACAAGACATAGAGCAAAGGCGATAGCGGACAACCCTGTCTCACCCCTCCTCGCTGCTCTATCAATCTCATACAGTGCCCATTCACGATCGCACAGCTGACTGCACCTGCGTACAGCAGTCAAACCATGGCTACGAAGCCTGAACCTAAGCCCATCCGCTCCAACAGCGCAAATAGAAACGTGTGCGAAACATGATCAAAAGCTTTTCCTGGTCCAGACTAAGCAACGCCAAATGGTACCCGCTGCTGCTCAGCCCAAGCCAACATGTCCCTGATCAGCAGCATGTTCATACCGCACATCTTCCCGGGCACCCCACAGGTCTGATCGGGGTGAACCACCTGGGCCATCACCTCTCTCAGGCTAAGAACCAGTACCTTGGCCAGGATCTTATAATCAGCCATCAGTAGCGTTTTCAGCCTCCAATTGGCCAAATCGGTTCTGTCACCCTTTTTATACAAGAGAGTGATGTACCCTACCAACGCCAAAGGAGGTAGAATGCCACTCCCTACAGCTTCCCTATAGATGGCCAGCAGATCAGGACCCACCAAAGGCCAGAATGTTCGATACCATTCTGCCGGTAAGCCGTCTCCGCCTGGAGCAACGCCAGTCCTCAGGGAGAGCATGGCCTTCTCCACATCCTCTAGGGAGATCTCTCTCTCCAGGATCAGTACGCTGTCCTCCGGCACCCTGCCGGCGACAGCATCCAAAAAAAAACGCTGCACCATCATCCCTAGTCTCTCTCACGCTGAAGAGATCGGCATGGACGGACCTAGCCACTTCTAGCATCTCTTCAGTCGAGGACACAGTATAGGGGCCCTGCTTCAGGCCCTCGATGTATGCCCTGCGCTGGCGGCTCCTCACGCTCCTAAAAAAGTAATGTGTTGGGCGCTCGTCCTGCTCAAGCGCCTCCCTGCCGGCCTGGACAAAATAGCTACGGGCCTCACTGGCCACTCTGAGCTGCCCATGATTTCCATATTGCCAGGCCAACCTCCTGGACCAAACATTGGCCTTTTCTCTCCTCCTCCTAGCCATCTCCTGTCCCCACCAGTGGCACAGGATGGCGACCCTCCTTTTGAGATCCTCCCACCACTCGACCTGAGTGGCATAGAGGCACCTCATATGCCTCCACCCGGCGTACAGTTGGCGAAACACTGTGCAAAAGGTGGGGTCCCGCAAAGCAGACGTACTTAAACGCCAAAGACCCCTTCCTCTCGTTCCCACCTCCATTTTTATGCTCCCGAACACCATTCAGTGATCGGAGCCCCAAAAGGGCCCCAGCAAACACGACTGAACCATTGCCCCCTCCGCCACAAACAGGAGATCAAGCCGCGTGGTGTCACCTCTGGAGTTCCTCCAGGTGTAGCCCGGGGCCTGACCCGGGGTCCACCAGGCCTGCGCTGGCCATTACCTGGGCCTGCGCTGGCCATTACCTGGGCCTGCGCTGGCCATTACCTGGGCCTGCCCTGGCCATTACCTGGGCCTGCCCTGGCCATTACCTGGGCCTGCCCTGGCCATTACCTGGGCCTGCCCTGGCCATTACCTGGGCCAGCTCTCCACCCCCCTCTGCCTCTACATCCACATTAAAATCCCCTCCTACCAGCAGAAGCCTGTTGGTGCCCAGGAGCAGCTCTAACAGGCGGAAAAAAACCCTCCTCTGCCCCACCCTATATGGTGCATAGATGGCTATGGCTCGGAACCTCAAGCCTCTCCCCCTGCCGTCCACGCACAAAACCCTCCCCGGCACTACAGAAACTACAGACTCAATCGCCAGTCAAAAGGACCCCGTCTCCAATCCCCCAAGCCGATGGCCCCTGCTCCCACCCCTTAGAAAACACCACCCCCTCAGCCTCCAAACACAAATGGCATTCCTGTAAAAAAAAGTATGTCAAAAGGAACAGAACTCAAACTCAAAAAGGCAGCAGCCCTCTTCAGGGGCTGTTTTATTCCCCGAACATTGAGTGTCGCCACCCGCAGCATCCCAAATGTTTATAAGGAAAAAAGGACAAAAAAAACACACCAAAACATAAACGCTCCTCATCCCATGCACTTAATTACCCTCATCTGCCTTCCCAAGCAGATCCTGCCCCTTCCCTGTAGTCCCTCTTGTCCTCCTTACCCGGACTTGAGTCCATCCTTCCTCGTCTATACCCCCCACCCCACAGCTCACACCCGGGCCATCAGTCACAAAATGGGTGGGACGCTTCCCTCCCCCATGAACATCCTCACCTTCACTCTCTTTTGTTCCAGTCTTTTCCACAGTGCAGAGTTCGAACTCCCGGTTATCCACAAACCGGGATCTCTTCTGCCCCCTCTCTACCACTGCTGTCGACCGTTTCCCCAGGTCACTGCCTCCTCCACCATCTGCTGCTCTTGACTGAGGTCGGACTTCTCCAGATCGTCCGAGAACACCATGGTGGCCCAATTCGGTTGGGCCAGGCTTGGGAATGCCTCAAGGCCGTCCAGGGCTTCCGCCCAGCTGACGGACTGTGGGGACTCAGTCGGCCGCCTCTCGTCCAAGGAACCTTCTGCCATCTGCCAAGGATCTTCTCCCCTGCGGATACCGACGGTACCTGCTGAGGAAGGCCCTGATGTCCTCATCTGCCACGAAAGGGTTGTACATGTGGACGATCAGCGGCACTTCATCCGTGACAAAGAGCGGCACCAGGCGCAGACCACGAATCACCTCTTCTTCCGACTGTCTGGAGCACTGGTCGAAGAAAGCAGAGCAGTCGGAAAACGCCGCAAAAGTAACATCTTGGAACCCAGTAGCCAAAAAATCCTGGAGGCAGAGAACCCTGGACGGCGGAATCTGGCAGAAGTCCCGGAGAATACGAAGAAGGACCCAGTCCCAGCTGAAACGTTTCTTAACCTTAACGTTTGCATCAGTGCAAAGTTCCACCCTCACTGTGTGTCGAAGCCGCACCACAGGGGTCGGCCATTTTGAACGCTCTCCTGACATGGCCTAAGATACTACACTTGATCTTTGCCAAAAGCTCTTTATGAAAGCTCTCTACTGGAGTTCTGTTGTTCTGTTCATTACCCTTCAGGAAGTTTTTTAGGCAACTTCTTAGGAAGGGACGGGAATATCCAAGTTTCCTAAGTGTCTTGAACAGGATTTTGGTCGCCCTCCAAAAGCCTTCCGAGTTGGAGCTTATCCGATGAAATCTCAACAGCTGTGACTTCAGGACCCCTTTAAAAAGGTATGCTTTGGATGAAAGCTACCTTTATGTAAGAGTGCATGAGTGTCGGTGTCTTTAAAGTACACTCTGATTTGCAGTCTATGGGTCTCTGTAAAGTCGTCTCCCTTATACGTGACCGTATCTAGAAAACTCACCTCTGGTGTAGTGTGTAGACTGGTGTAGTGTGTATTTAACCTTAATGGACTCCTGAAAGCAGTTAAGGTGGCCAATAAATTCCTCAAATTCCTTTTCAGAGTCCTGCCAGACGCCCCAGATGTCGTCCAGAAACCTGAAATAGTGGAGCGGTTTAACCGGCCAGGAGGACAGAGCCCCTTCCTCCCATTTGGCCATGAAAATGTTGGCATAGGATGGAGCAAACCGTTTCCCCATTGCCGTTCCCTTGACCTGCAAAAAATATTGCGAATTAAATTCAAAATCATTTTGTGTCAGATTGATCTCCAACAAATCCAATAAATGTTTGTCTGGTCTTCCCTTGTCTGGATATTTGTGAAACCATTCCCTAACCGCCTGTAAGCCTGCCCGTGTGTCTATGTTGGTGTATAAGTTGTCTATGTCAATTGTAAATAGGAGCGAATTTTTGGGTAACTCAAGTATATGAATTTTTTCAATGAAGTTGTAGGTCTTTAATATAACTACGATGCCGGGTGCTTATGGGGTTAAGGAAATGCTCAATGTACTCCGCTGTGGCATAGGTGTCGCTGCCACAGTCGGAGACAATGGGGCGCCCTGGGGGCATTTCAAAAGGGATACTCCATGTTTCGGGATCCTTATGAATTTTAGGGAGGAGGTAAAACAGTCTGGTACGTGGATTATCCGGTCCCATTAAATAGGTTAGTTGTTTTCCCGTTACGAATCCTTCCTCCTTAAGTTTTAAAAGGATCTGCTTAATCTTGGGGGCCGTTGTCGAATTCAAGGGTTCATCCAATCTCCGGTAATACTGTGGTTGATCTAGCTGGCGGAATGCTTCCTGAACGTACGCCACCTTGTCCATAATTACCGCCGCACCACCTTTATCTGCAGGTTTTATAACCACTTTATGGTTGTGTTGGAGTTGGATTAGTGCCTGTCTTTCTGACATCCCCAAGTTGAGGTTTTGTGAGCAGCCCCAATTATTTTCCGGATCTGATTGGAGACCTGGGACAATTTTGGTGTCCATGTGGCCTTTGGGACAAAGGGGAGGGACTCTGTATCCCTCCTGTTTTCTTGTTTTTTTTTTATGTGAGCATTCATTCCTGCTAAAACGGCCTGTTCATCCCTCGTCAACATCTTCGAATAGTTGATTAGTGGGATGTATATCGAGGCTCCCGGGAATTTCTCCCTGGTCACCTTTACAGCTCTCTGAAGTTGTTTGACTGCTGTTTCGTTTTGCTTTTGCTTCCTATGATTTATCCCAAATGCCAGAATGACTACCTCTACGGTAGTTTGTACATTGGCTCTGGATATAAATGCCTCTGCATGCCTGAAGGTGGCACCCTTCTGGGTCTAAAACTGTCTATTTGCAGGTTTTCCCGGGTGTGTGGAGGAATCCTACTCAGGTTGGAATCACCCACGAGGCAGCATTTTTTTCTAACAGTGAGGCTCCAATCCACCATCTTTCTGAGTGTCATCATATGTTTGGTGGGCCTGAATGTCTTTGATGCCTCAGTTGGTGTTTTCGTTGGAGTGAGTGGGGGTAGAAGCAGAAGACTGCATTCAAGGTCTTGTTGAGAGATACAAAGCAGGGAGTCCACCCATGAAGCATCATTTTGGTGCTCCTCCCCTTGTAACACAGCTGTGGTGTAATCAGGGGTACTTGTTAGTTGTTGCGTTTCAGTGGATACAATCCCGCTTGAGGGCCCCGATTCTCTTCCTCACTTACCTCATTTAAATGGGGATTGGGATTTTCAGGATGCACTACCACAATCTCCAAGGGTGCCTCATTAATACTGGGCTTAGATTTGTAAACAGGTTTGGAGGTGGTGGACACCTGGGTCTCAGGGCATACACTGATCCCAAACATGTCCGGAATGTTGTTCGCTTCGGCGACAGCTGGGTTCCGTTTTTTGTTTTTCTGTCCAGAATCCTGTTTTTTCCGGGGTGCTCTTGGGGAGCGTGGAGGAGGGGCGAGTTTGTTTGGTGTTCCCCGCCATCAAGCCCAGTCACACCACCCATATCAACAATACCAATTTCGGACAAGGGGTGGGAACTCTGTGATGCTGGGTGGTTGTTCCCGTTGCGGCGTCACCACAGTAGGTAAGGCGGCCTCTCCAGGTTGATCACATAAAGCGGTGAGTAGCGCCCTTACCTTTTCAATGGGCCCCTTCATGTGTCTCCTCTGGAATTTTCTGCAGTACCATTTCTCTGCCATGGTAAATGCTGGCTTCCAATCCGCTGTCACTAATCCCTGTATTTCATCCACCTCCCTATCAACGCATTGAGCGTAGTGGTCTTGTAAAATCAATTGTGTTGTATATGACCAATTTTTTGCATTTCCCTCCAGTAGCATTCTGGTTTGTTGTGTTATTTTGGCAGGTTTTATTGTTCCGTTGAGGTATAGTTCTTAGCCAGTATGATAAATGTTGGGGTGGATGAATGTTGCTTGGATTGTCTGGTTTTTGGTTGTTTGGCTGGTTCAGATCTGTTTTGTGGGTTTTTTGTGGTGGGGAATAAATAATCTGGACAGAGTCCCTGGTGGATGATTTCCCTATTGTAAGCCCTAGAAAATCTAGGTGCATATTGGTTTTGACGAAAAGTCAGGTTCATTCTTTGTGGGGGATACCTGGGATAGTATCCCCCATTTTTCCAAAAATTTGTCACATGTGGACGTTGAGAGAATAACATTCTATTGCCCGGGGGTCTGTACCTTCCAGGGGCAATATCCCTGAAAACCACACTAGAAGACCTAGGCCTTCGCCCTGCTGGTCTAGGGTGAATCATGTGGTATGGCCGTGAAAACGGCCTGTAGTAATCCACATGTGACTGAGTACCAAAATGGCATTTTGTATCAATTCAAATGCGCAATGAAAAGGTAAGTCAGTAGCTGCAACGTTTCGGTTTTCTTTAGAAAACCTTCATCAGGCATTGACTTGCCTTATAAAAAAATCTATTTTTTTGTATTTTTGTTAAAGAAAATGGAAAAGAATGGGGGGGTTTTGTTTTGAGATAATGCCGAATTAAACTGCAAAAAGTTTTAATTTTAGTTACATTGTGAAAAAGAATGTGAGTAGAAGAAATCTGTTTTAGAACAGAAGATTCAAGTCTCAAAGATGCAGGAGCAATGTTCCCTATAGCAGCTTCCAATGCGCAATGAGGCTCCCCCTCAGAGCTGCAGGCTTTTTATACCGATAGCTCCGCCCCTTGCTCTTCAAATTCAAAAGTTTGAAAAATGCTTGTTGCTGATTGGCCCTCTTTGAAAGCAGAGAAAATAAATTCTGTGCTTTTAAACAAAAAGAGTTTTTTCCTTTTCAGAAGGCTGCTATTGTTTTGAAAAATGTCTTTTATTTCCAGATTATTTATATTCAGAAGTATATAAATCCATATACTTGTAGTATTTACTAATCAAATCAAGGCATTTATTTCTTCAATTAATCTTTTCATAGTTTTTTCATGATATTGATCATGTCTACAAAGTCAATTAAGATTTATAACACTTTTTTATCTCTCATATATGTTTATTTGGAATAAGAGATATTTGCCTTCCCTTTTGGGTTTTTATAAAAGATGAATTAGATCACTCTATCTTAATATTTTTAGTGTACTTACTGTTCCTTACAAGTACTGATAGTTTCCACAAGGAGAGGACGTCCAGGGAAGTTACATGATGGCCCATGGCGGCACTGGCTGGATTAGGTTTAGGAGTTGGGGTTAGGGATTAGGGTTAGGATTGGAGTTGGGGTTAGGTTTAGGATTGGGGTTAGGGTTGTGGATTAGGGTTAGGGTTGGGGTTGGGTGTAGGGGTTTTCAGACCTGAAACAATCCGGAGCCTGCGTTGTGCACTGGCCTACCTCCAGCTCTCCACAACAGCCGGCATCGTTGGGTGTTGCACTCCCGGTTCTTGGGTTTAGAGGGCCATGGATTTTAAGTGTTGGGCTCAATAAAGCAAAATGGCCTTAGCACACGTTGGTGTCCAGTGAATTTGGTCACTGTCCACGTCAAACTGTGCAGCTGGTAGCAGTGGTAAGTGGGGCATATTCCTCTGAACGTGATCATTAATGCTATTCAAAATTACCTGTTCCTTACGTTACGTGAGGTCCTTACGTGAGGTCCTGCAGAATGAGACATGCTGTGTAGGCCCAATTTTTGGCGTTCCCTTCCAAGAGGGATTTTGTGTGGGGCGTCATGTTCGCCGGTTTAATGACCCATGTGAGGTATCGTGTGAGCCTGGAGAATGTAGGTGGTTCAACACTTGAACATGTTGAGATCTTTTCCAGGTGGTGAAATGACCGTAGTAGTTCAAATATTTTCATAAACCTCTCATATTCAGGGTCTTTTTCATTTTGCTCATCAGTTTGTTTGAGGGAACGCCGTGGATAGCGTTCCCTGGTTTTCCAAAAATTATCATTATTCCTATAATCAGGAGAATGAGTTTGTTGGTGAGGTTTCTGATATCTATCAGCCCTCCCATGATTATTGAAACCCTGAGGCGTCTCACGCCTATGATGCTTAGGGTAACGTTCTCTGTGTTCATCAGAACGGGGAACCCGTCTCTCCCGTCTAGAACACGATCGGTCGCGGTAGGACATGTTGATTTTAGATGGCAAGTCTGTTGCAACGTTTTGGTAGTTTTAAACCTTCATCAGGCATTGACTTGCCACTCAAAAAAAACTTTTTAGTGTCAGAATCTTTATAAAACTCTGAATTAGAGTGTTATTAGATTTTCTCACCAATATTCCAATTATTTTTTATTCAATTTTCAGAATTGACTGTGAAATTAGATTGTTTTAAGAATCTCAAGTAGCTGCTGTTGCTCTTTCTCCAAGCTGCTTCACCCACAAAATGTGTGAGGCGCCCCTGCAGCTTCTTATATAGTCAGCTCCCTTGAGGCCCCGCCTTCAGAGGCTGAGGGATTTTCCAATTCCAAAATAAACTTACCCATTTAAATTATTTTGAAGCCATTTGTTCATTCAATGGTAATGGAAAATGATGATAACAAATAATAGCCATAATAACAAACACCAAATAAGCATAATAAATCACATACTATTATATGTGGGGATTTTTCTTTTAAAGCTCTTCATTTTCTGGTTCTTTTTCCTTTTCTTAGGTGATTCAAATTCCAGGCAGTTGAGTGATCCAGGTAAGTATATTTTTTTGCATTTTGTCTTTATTAACCCTTTCCTTCCTTCACCCAGGTGTTTTAATTTTCCAGTAGGTGAGTGTTACAGGTAAGTATTTTATTTACTAATTTCTCTGCATTGTTTTGTCTTTATTTACAATTTGCTTCTTTTCCTCAGGTGTTTCATTCCCAGGCAGGTAAGTAATCCAGGTAAGTATTTTCTTTTTCTTTTTTTGTGTTCTGTTAACCAAGTCCATTGGGGTTTTCTGTATTTCTCAAAGATGTGGCTGTAATATTGAGAACTGGGGTGGCACGGGCTGGATTAGGTTAGGGGAAATACCGAGGCCCAGGTCCAGGCCCGTGGGGATAAGGAATTAGGGTTAGGGTTAGGGAAAAAACAAGGAACGGGAAATGCACGGGCCATCCCCCGGGATTCCGCTCTCCGTCGATCCCCTGGCCGTGTCTGAAAAAACATGTCACGGGAAGATACTCCCTGTTTTCTGTAGTGGACCTCCGTCCACTGCTGTGGAGCTCTATGGCTCATGAACAACCAAAAGTTATCTTTGTACGTGACAATAAAATGTTATAATCAAATGAAATTATTGTTTTTATTTTTTAGGGTTAGGGTTAGGGTTAGGGTTAGGGGTTTAGGGTTAGGGTTAGGGTTAGGGTTAGGGGTTAGGTTTAAGATAAAAGATGTTTAATAAAGGGAAGGTCCCTTTTGGTGCACTGGCCTAAAGAAACCTGGATGGGGACAGTAAACAAAAAAGGAAAAAAAAGGGGGAAAAAAGGAATGTGTGAAAATTGTGAAAAGCATAAATCCGGGTAGGTTTAATTGATGTATTGATTTAATTCTTTATTTATAAATTTATTTATTTATTTATTTACTTTCTTCATTGCAGGTCTCCAGGAACTCCCTGTGGATGGAATGGACTGTCTAATCTACATGGATGGCGGTAAGTATTGAAAGAGGATCCTAAAAAGGTAAGTGTTAAAAAATATTTATTTTTATGGAATTAATAGGCCAGAGGAGAGGGGGAAAAAGAGGGGATAGTGTAGTAGAGGAAAGGGGGGGGGAAAGGGGGGGGGGAAAGAGACACAAGAGAGGTAAAGGTTGGGTTTAGGGATAGGAAAAGGTGTAGGGGTAGGTTAAGGTTAGGGTAAGGGTTTGGGGTAGGAGAATGGGGTAGGAGAATGGGGTAGGGGAAGGGGCGGAGGGTTAGGGTTGGGGTTAGGTGTGCGGTTAAGGTTAGGTATGGGAGAGGTGTTGGGTTAAGGTTAGGTATGGGAGAGGTGTTGGGTTAAGGTTAGGTATGGGAGAGGTGTTGGGTTAAGGTTAGGTATGGGAGAGGTGTTGGGTTAAGGTTAGGTATGGGAGAGGTGTTAGGTTAAGGTTAGGTATAGGATAGGGGTTGGGTTAGGGTTGGGTATGGGAGAGGTGTTGGGTTAAGATTAGAATAGGATTAGGGTTAGGGTTAGGGTTAGGGTTAGGTTAGGGGAAAAGACCGTGGCTCCGGGAGTGAACCAGAACCAACGTTGTGCACGGGCCTGCCACTCGGGCCTAGGGTTAGGGTTAGGGTTAGGTTTAAGATAAAAGATGTTTAATAAAGGGAAGGTCCCTTCTGGTGCACTGGCCTAAAGAAACCTGGATGGGGAAATTAAAAAAAAAAGTAAAAAAAAAAAAAAAAAAAGGGGGAAAAAAAGGAATGTGTGAAAATTGTGAAAAGCATAAATCCGGGTAGGTTTAATTGATGTATTGATTTAATTCTTTATTTATAAATTTATTTATTTATTTATTTACTTTCTTCATTGCAGGTCTCCAGGAACTCCCTGTGGATGGAATGGACTGTCTAATCTACATGGATGGCGGTAAGTATTGAAAGAGGATCCTAAAAAGGTAAGTGTTAAAAAATATTTATTTTTATGGAATTAATAGGCCAGAGGAGAGGGGGAAAAAGAGGGAATAGTGTAGTAGAGGAGAGGGGGGGGGGGGAGAAAGAGACACAAGAGAGGTAAAGGTTGGGTTTAGGGATAGGAAAAGGTGTAGGGGTAGGTTAAGGTTAGGGTAAGGGTTTGGGGTAGGAGAATGGGGTAGGAGAATGGGGTAGGGGAAGGGGCGGAGGGTTAGGGTTGGGGTTAGGTGTGCGGTTAAGGTTAGGTATGGGAGAGGTGTTGGGTTAAGGTTAGGTATGGGAGAGGTGTTGGGTTAAGGTTAGGTATGGGAGAGGGTTAGGGTTAGGTTAGGGGAAAAGACCGTGGTTCCGGGAGTGACCCAGAGCCAACGTTGTGCACGGGCCTGCCACTCGGGTTAGGGTTAGGGGTTAGGGTTAGGGGTTAGGGGTTAGGGTTAGGGTTAGGGGTTAGGGTTAGGGTTAGGGGTTAGGGTTAGGGTTAGGGTTAGGGTTAGGGTTAGGTTTTGAATTGGAGGATGAAATTTTGTTCCCTTTTGTTTGGGCTTATTTTGCACAGGCTACATTCTCGTTGTCTTATTTCCCTCTTTTAAACCTCACCAGAATTTGAGTTGTTTGGTTTGCGTGTTATGTTCTTACCAAAGTCCAGCCTTTGGGGTCTAATACCAGGTGTAGAGCCTGCTATACAAAGTAAGGTGGTTAAGGTTAGAATCAGAGGTCGGTGCAGGTGATATAGTTTGATGGACGAGGTTAGACTAGGAATTTGGTTCAGTAGTCCCCCTTGGGGGTTGAGTTTAGGGGTTGGCCTGAGGGGTTATGGTTAGGGATTAGGTTAGGGGGTTATGGTTAGGGATTGGGTTAGGGGGTTATGGTTAGGGATGGGGTTAGGGTTGGGATTAGGATTAGGGATCGGGTTAGGGGGTTATGATTAGGGATTGGGTTCGGAGGTTATGGTTAGGGATCGGGTTCGGGGGTTCCGATTAGGGATTAGGTTAGGGGGTTAGGATTAGGGATTGGGTTAGGGGGTTATGGTTAGGGATGGGATTAGAGGGTTATGGTTAGGGATTGGGTTAGGGGGTTGTGGTTAGGGATTGGGTTAGGGGCTATAGGTTAGGGGGTTATGGTTAGGGATTGGGTTAGGGGGTTTGGTTAAATGAGATATATGGGCTGGTTATGAGCTTGTAGATTTGACTTAAGGTCGATGAAAATTTGACACCGGGATCAGGACATTTATACTGGGTTGGGTGAGAGTATAAATTAAGTGCTTCTCCTTTTCTGTTTTTTTTGGCAGGCTCCCGTTGGATGGCTGGACCAGGAACCTGGAACCAAAGGATATCACAAAGGTAAGTGCTTTCAAGGTAAGTGCTTTCAAAATAGTATACATCATTCCCAGTGCTTTTTTTCATTCACGCGTTGTCACCCAATCATATTTCACTGCAATCAAATCTATTCTTTTTTCCTTTTGTGTTCCTTAGTCCCTGGCTCAGCCCTCCGCCGCCGAGCGTACACCGTCTGTTAGAGTTGATGTCATCTGTGGGAACAAAAAATCTTTTAGCCTGATCCCCTTTATTAAGGTTCAACCATTTAGTCCCCCGTTTCTCCCTGTGGGAGGTCACTGTCTTCAACTGGGGCAGTTTAGGAGGGGAAGGGGGGGTGAGAGAGTTTCCTAATGTATGGTGACTACACCGACCCGTCCCCAAAGGCCTGACTCTTGGGTTATTACTGAAATGGCGCTGAACTATCATCATGACCATACGGACCTTACGGGATGTACTCAAATGTCATGGTATACTCGGGTGGAATTTGGTTCAACAGCCATCGGACTTATGGTGGGTTCCCCCTCTCATTAAGTCCCATGGGAATCCATGTTCCTAACCTGTGTATCCATTTTAGTTCATTTCTTTTCCTCTCCCTATCTGTCCAGGTCAGACACGCTGCTAAACCTGAAATGATTAATTTTTCTTTTCCCTGCTCTATAAAGTGTTTTACTAATGGAGTGTTCTTGGAATTATGTGTGATGTTATGTAAGTGTTGTTTTAGTCTGGTGACCAAGGTGTTTTTAGTTTCCCCTACATAGCGCATGCGGCAATGTAGACATGTTATGCAGTAGACTATGTTATGTGTATTCAGATGAAGGTTTGATTGGGTGAGTGTACCTGAGATGTATCTAATCTTTTTGTGATATTGTTCCCATGGTGACGGCTGCTGGGGATCTGTGGCAGTGAATCTGGAGCGGACCAAGAGATCCTTCAGATTTTTGTTCTTACGGTAGGCCGAAATGACCTTGAATTCTTGTAAGCCCGGTTCTGAAACCTGAGCTCTATTAAAGTTGTTCTTAATTCTATTGTTCAAGAGTAACGTCTGATCCGAATAGGTAGTTATCAATGGGATGATATGTTTGGAGTCTGACCGCTGGGCACCCAGAGGTTGCGTCTTCATCTGTCTAAGTGTTGTGGATTTGATAAACCTTAGATTTCGTTTACTGTAGCCCCTAGGTCTGAGTGCTGTAAAGAGTGTCTGGGTGGCCTCATGGAAATCCTTCTCTTCTGTACATATGCGGTAGAATCTTATCAACTGTGATTTTATAATGCCGTTAAAGGTATGTCTGGGGTGAAAGCTGGACTTATGTAAAAGGCTATGAGTGTCTGTTTCTTTGAAGTGAACCTTTGTCTTGAACGTCCTGTACTGATCAATTGGTTCATTCAAGATCACTGTAGTGTCTAGAAATTGAATGGCGCACTGATCCGTGTTGTATTTTATCGTGATGTTGGGATGGTGCGTGTTAGTGGTTTCTATGAATTGGTCAAACTCCGTTCTGTCATGCTGCCAGACTCCAAAGATATCATCCAAATACCTGTAATAAATTAAAGGTGTATGTACGCATTTCTGGAGGAGGGATGTTTCCCAATCTGCCATGTATATGTTTGCATAGGCCGGTGCAAATTTCTTGCCCATTGCTGTGCCCTGAATTTGTAAATAAAACTGCGCGTCGAATTCAAAGTCATTTCGGGTTAAACTGATCTCTAAAAGTTGCATAATGTACTTATCCGGTCTAGATGAGTCTGGATTATTCTTAAGTACCTTTTTAACTGCTTTCAGTCCTAGATCTGTTGATATGTTTGTGTATAAGCTATTGATGTCTATTGTGAATAGAAAGGCGTTATGTGGAACCCTAACATTTTTTAACTTATCCACAAAGTCATAGGTGTCCCTCAAGTAACTGTTGTGTTGTTGTGATAATGGATTCAAGAAACTATCCAAATACTGCGCTATGTGATAAGATTCACTACCACAGTCCGATACAATGGGTCGCCCCCTGGGGATCTCACCAGGTACGGTCCATGTATCTGGAGAGGTATGAATTTTGGGTAGTAAATAAAATACTCTGGGTTTTGGAATATCTGGACCCATTAGGTAGCGTTTTTGTCTGGAATTGATGAATCGATCTTGGTGTAGGCTATTGAGAATGTCATGTATTCTAAGTTTAGTTTCTTTTTGCAATGAGTGTGTTAGTGGAATGTAATGATCTGTATTACTTAATTGTCTTTTGGCTTCAAACATGTATTGGGATTTGTCCAGGATGACTATCCCCGAACCTTTATCTGCTGGTTTTATGACTATATCTTTGTTCGTTTTAAGTGAACGGATTGCCCTTCTCTGTGTTGGTGATAGGTTGTCTGCTCTTGTTGGATGTCTATCTTGAGTGATGGCCCTGTAATTTTGACGAATTAACTGTCTAATGTGTCTACTGCAGGATGCAATTGGTGGCTCCCATTTGGATGTTTCTGTGAATGGAACTATTTTAGAATGAATTTGGAAATCAAAATAATTTAGAATTTTTAACTTTCTATTGTGAGCATGGACATCCCTAATGAGATCCCCAGGATTCGACCCACCTGTCGTTGGAACAAACGTTAGACCTTTCTCCAGCAGCCGTCTCTCCCCCTGTGTCAAAAGAAAGATTCTGGACAGATTGAATATATTGGAGTGTGAAGATGTATTACACGTCTCCGATCTTAGAAGTTTAACTGGTCTACCCAACAATCAAACATTCTCTGTGCTGTTATTCCTGTCCAGTGAATACAGTCCCTTTCTACCTTAAACAACAGTTTATTCAATTCACACAATGGATTCCCATGGGACTCAATATATTTATTGATCACCTCCAGGTTCCGCTGCTCCTGTATGGGTAAGAGATCTGAAAACTGGATTATTGGAGTGTATACTGTAGCATTAGGAAAAGCTTTTTTGGCCATTCTCCACAGAGCCTGTAACTGTTTAATAGCTGTTTTATGGGGTTGCTGTTGCCTATTATTCAACCCTACCGGTTAGGGTTAGGGTTAGGGTTAGGGTTAAGGGTTAAGGGTTAGGGTTAGGGTTAGGGTTAGGGTTAGGGTTTAGGGTTAGGGTTAGGGTTAGGGTTAGGGTTAGGTTTTTGAAAGTATACAATGACTCCCCCCATCACAGGGTCTTAACCTGCGCGGTTTGAATAGGGAGACAAGGAAAAGGCACGGGCCGACGCATGTTATTGCACAGCTATCGCTCTGTCAGAACTTTGTTTTGGTTGAGACCCCACTGGGTTTTTGAGATAACAAGGGAGGTGAGCCACCGGAATGAGTGGGTCAATCTCCAAGGTCAACAAGTTTTAAGGTTTTTAACTTCAGGTATGTTTACATTTATTTATCTATTTATTTATTTATTTATTTATTTATTTATTTATTTATTTTAAAAAACATTTTAGAAGTATTGGCCTATTTAAGGAATTAAAAACAAACATTTTATGAATTTTAGGACACATCATCAGCAGTGCACCTCAGATTCACCGGGCGTTTCGGCCTTTGATCACTGTACACCCTCCTCTGAGGCGGCCAGCCATAGGTCGATCAAGCCTTGGCTTGTGTCCCATGTCCAATCAGAAGTTGACTAATGCTAAAGCTAAGTAACTCCTCCGTATTGGTGGAGTCAATGAACTATTTTGCCTATTAACCTATTTTATCTATATATTTATTCATTTATTTATTTATTTATTTATACCATCTATCATTTAGTCCTAAAAGATGAGAGCGGACGTGAAGGAGAGCAGAGTGAGTTTAGGCGTGAAAATTGCGTTTAGAGTGAGTTTAGGTGTGAAAATGGTTAAGCTTTAGCTACCAGCAATACACTATCTTTCCCTATCTTATTTTAGTTTCTCCTATTTATTGTTATAACTATAGACAGTAATAGTGGCAAAATTACAGCGCCAAGATTACTTGAGTAGTGTTTCTATCCAACTGTTCGCCAGACTATTTTCTAAGAAATTTAAAACCTTAGGAAGGTAATCTGGTGTGAGTGCAGTGAGGTGCATGATGGACTGTCGTGTGGTTGGTGCTAGCCACCAGTAGAAGGCTTGGCCCCATTTAAGGTCTGTTGGCCCCAGACCACCGCCCTGCGTGCTGTCCTAGTGGACCCAGGGAGGCCGGCAACTTACCTCACCCCCCCAGAATGTCTCTCGTTAACACCGCAAGGTTTCCCGAGACAAGCGGGCAGGGTCAGCGAACGTGTCCGTGAAAGGAGTCCAACGCCGTCCTAGAAGACCCGTGGAGGCCGAAGACTCACCTCGAAGGCCGAATACTCACCTAGGGTCTGCGAACGGGTCCGACGGCCGCAGCTCACGGGTCCGGGAAGCGTGGCAGGGCACTAGCCAAGCACCTCTTCGTTAACACCGCTAGGTATCCGAGATGCTCAGTTCGTTCCCTGTCCTAGCTAAAACCAGAGGTCTAGAGCGCAACGCAAAAAGCGTCACCTCCAGATGGCCCTGGCTGGGTAGCAATCCAGCGGATGACCTCCTCACAAATTCCAAAATGAAATCCGTCAGGAAGCCATCAAGCTTCTACTGGGTTGGGTCCCCGTGGGTTAAGCGTACGTCAGCGGATTCCTTCCCTACGTTATTCCGATGGAATAGTTTCGGGAAACAATCAGGCTTCTACTAACGCAGCCGCCCCCCCAGCTCGAATCTCCATGGATCAAGCTGAAACTACATATCTGTGAACCGTTTTCCCAAAGAGGGTAGAAACATAAAATTTCTGGTGTGTTTTTTTATTTTGATGTCTTCTGAAACAGTAGAACATGATGCACACGGCAAAAAAAACGGCATGTCGATAGCTCGAACGGTTGCCGAGATATTAGCCTTTGATTCTGTTCCCAGAATCCTCTCTGTGCATTTAGGCGGAGCCTGTGTTGAAATGGCGTCATCTGCAGCATTAATTATGTATTTTTTGGACACAATTAATAAAAATACACAAGTAAATATAATTATGAATAAAATATATAAAAAAATACGATTTAGAGACTTTGGAACGATTCTAATTAGGTTTTGGGTGATTTTATTTTGATTTAGGGTCCTAATTTCAATTTCAAGTGGTTTGGGTTAATTTTTTAATTTATAGGGAATGATAAATATTTTAAAGCTTCAATTAGGGGTATTTAGAGCCAAATTGCGTTGTCAAGGAAATAGAGTCCGGATTAGCGTATTAGTCCAAATTAAAATTATCCCAATCAGGTTTATTTAATTTTTAATCAATTAAAATTAAATTAAGTAACAAATTAATTTGAACCATTAACCAATTAATGAATCAATCAATTAATAAGCTACATTAATCCAACAATTATATTAATTAATTAATTAATTAACATTTTAATCAATCAATTTAGTCGATTCAATTAACTAGCTAGGTCGAATTAGGTAATCAAGTTTTACGTATTAGGTCCGTTTTAGAGTTATTAGACCCCATTCAAGATGTTTTTTGGTCAATTTTGAAAGTTATCTATTGCAAATAAGTTTTGGATTTTGTTTTTAGGTTTTTTAGAGCCAAATTGTAATATTAGGGAATTTTAGGGCCAAGACTGGTTGGGTTTGGAGTCTGGTTAGCCTAGCGGTCCGAATTGGAGTTTATCGTTAATGGTCAGGGTTAAGATTAGGTTTAGGGCTAGGTTCTAGGATTAGGCGGCGGTTAGGGTTAGAGGTTAGGTTTAGGGCTAGGTTTTAAGATTAGGTTATGGTTAGGGTTAAGGTTAGGTTTAGGGCTAAGTTTTAGGGTCAGGCGGCGGTTAGGGTTAGGTTTAGGGCTAGGTTCTAAGATTAGGTTATGGTTAGGGTTAAGGTTAGGTTTAGGGCTAGGTTTTAGGGTTAGGGCTAGGTTTTTAGGAGTAGGCGGCGGTTAGGGTTGAGGTTAGGTTTAGGGCTAGGTCCTAAGATTAGGTTAGGGTTAGGGTTAAGGTTAGGTTTAGGGCTAGTTTTTAGGGCTAGGCGGCGGTTACGACTAAGGTTAGGGTTAGGGCTAGTTTTTAGGATTAGGCGGCGGTTAGGGTTAAGTTTAGGGCTAGGTTCTAAGATTAGGTTATGATTAGGGCTAAGGTTAGGTTTAGGGCTAGGTTTTAGGGCTAGGCGACGGTAACGTTTTAGAGCAAAGATTAATTATTTTTGCAGATGACGGCCGATGTCAATGGCTCTGTGGAGGGCTTTGGCCAGTACCCAAAGGGTTTTAACTGGTCATATCCTCCAGAGTGTGGAAACCCACAGGGGAGGTGTACTATTTTAGTCAGTGTTGTGAGTCTATGTGCCTAGGGTAAATCAGTTGTAGGTGTGCGCATATTAGAGGGCTAGGGTCAGAATTGGGGTTGGGTGAACGGATCCAACGCTGTCCTAGCAGACCCATGGAGGCCAAAAACTCACCTTGGAGGCCAAATACTTACTCAGGGTCTGCAAACGGCTACGACGGCCGCAATTTCGGGAAGCATGGCCAGGGTTAATTAATTGTGGGTGTGTGCATATCCGTGTGTGTGTGTGTGTGTGTGTGTGTGTGTGTGTGCGCAAGGGCAGAGTGGTGATGCACTGTTGAGGAAGGGCCTGTCCTGTCCATCTATTTGTCTATCTAAATTTTGTTTTTATTTTTTATATTTTTGTCTATCTATTCTATGCTCCGATACCATGGGTGTGGATGTGAAGGAAAGCAGAGTGGGGGCGAGCCGCTGGACTGAGCAGGTCGTCCCCCCTAGCCTGACTGGGCTTAGTTCTGCTCACCAACCCATCCTGCAAACCCGATTCGACGAGCTGGAGGAAGGGCAGGTGTGAAGGAATGAATCAAAGTTTTTACTTAGAGTCAGATAGCGTGCTTGGTCCGAAGGCACTGGCTGGGTTAGGTTTTTGGAAGTATACAATGACTCCCCCCATCACAGGGTCTTAACCTGCGCGGTTTGAATAGGGAGACAAGGGAAAGGCACGGGCCAACGCATGTTATTGCACAGCTATCGCTCTGTCAGAACTTTGATTTGGTTGAGACCCCACTGGGTTTTTGAGAGAACAAGGGAGGTGAGCCACCGGAATGAGTGGGTCAATCTCCAATGTTAGCAAGTTTTAAGGTTTTTAATTCAGGTATGGTTACATTTATTTATTTATTTATTTTAAAAAAATCATTTTAGAATTACTGGCCTATTTATGGGGTTAAAAACAAACATTTTATGAATTTTAGGACACATCATCAGCAGTGCACCTCAGATTCATCGGGCGTTTCGGCCTTTGATCACTGTACACCCTCCTCTGAGGTGGCCAGCCATAGGTCGATCAAGCCTTGGCTATAGCTAAAGCTAAGTAACTCCTCCGTATTGGCGGAGTCAATGAACTATTTTGCCTATTAACCTATTTTATCTATGTATTTATTTATGTATTTATAACATCTATAATTTACACCAAAAAGATGAGAGCGGACGTGAAGGAGAGCAGAGTGAGTTTAGGCGTGAAATTGATGTTTTTGGTTAAGATACTGGTTACGCATTAGTTACAAGCAATACACTATCTTTCCCTATCTTATTTTAGTTTCCCCTATTTATTGTTATAATTATAGACAGTAATAGTGGCAAAATTACAGCACCAAGATTACTTGAGTATTTTTTCTATCCAATAGTTAGCCAGACTATTTTCTAAGAAATTTAAAACTTTAGGAAGGTAATCTGGTGTGAGTGCAGTGAGGTGCATGATGGACTGTCGTGTGGTTGGTGCTAGCCACCGGTAGAAGACTTGGCCCCATTTAAGGTCTGTTGGCCCCAGACCACCGCCCTGCATGCTGTCCTAGTGGACCCAGGGAGGCCGGCAACTTACCTCACCCTCCTCAGAATGTCTCTCGTTAACACCGCAAGGTTTCCCGAGACAACCGGGCAGGGTCAGCGAACGTGTCCGTGAAAGGAGTCCAACGCCGTCCCAGGAGACCCGTGGAGGCCGAAAACTCACCTCAGAGACCGAATACTCACCTAGGGTCTGCGAACGGGTCCGACGGCCACAACTCACGGGTCCGGGATGCGTGGCAGGGGCACTAGCCAAGCACCTCTTCGTTAACACTGCTAGGTATCCGAGATGCTCAGTTCATTCCCTGTCCTAGCTAAAACCAGAGGTCTAGAGTGCAACGCAAAAAGCATCACCTCCAGATGGACCTGGCTGGGTAGCAACGAATGAAATGAAATTTGTCCAAAATGAAATCTTTCAGGAAGCCATCAAGCTTCTACTGGGTCGGGTCCCCGTGGGTTAAGCGTACGTCAGCGGATTCCTTCCCTACGTTATTCCGCCGGAATAGTTTCAGGAAACAATCAGGCTTCTACTAACGCAGCCGCCCCCCAGATTCTGTTCCCAGAATCCTCTCTGTGCATTTAGGTGGAGCCTATGTTGAAATGGCGTCATCTGCAGCATTAATTATGTATTTTTTGGATATAATTAATAGAAATACATAAGTAAATATAATTATGAGTAAAATATATTAAAGAAATATGATTTGGAGTCCGGATTAGTGTAGTATTCCAAATTGGAACGATTCTAATTAGGTTTTGGGTGATTTTATTTTGATTTAGGGTCTTAATTTCAATTTCAAGTGGGTTTGGGTTAATTTTTTAATTTGTAGGGATTGTATTGCATGATAAATATTTTAGAGTTTCGATTAGGGGTATTTAGAGCCAAATTGCGTCGTCAAGGAAACAGAGTCCGGATTAGCGTATTAGTCCAAATTAAAATTATCCCAATCAGGTTTATTTAATTTTAATCAATTAAAATGAAATTAATTAACAAATTAATTTGAACCATTAACCAATTAATAAATCAATCAATTAATAAGCTACATTAATCTAACAATTATATTAATTAATTAATTAATTATACTTATTAATCAATCAATTTAATCAATTCCATTAACTAATTAGGTCGAATTAGGTAATCAAGTTCTACGTATTAAGTCTCTACGTATTAGAGCTTTTAGATCCAATTCAAGTTGTTTTTGGGTCAATTTTGAAAGTTATCTTTTAGGATTATGCAAATAGTTTTTGGATTTTGTTTTTAGGTATTTTAGAGCCAAATTGTAATGTTAGGGGATTTTTAGGGGCCAGATTGGTTGGGTTTAAGGATTTAGAGTCTGGTTAGCCTAGCGGTCCGAATTGGAGTTTATCGGTTATGGTTAATGTTAGGTTTAGGGCTAGGTATTAGGATTAAGCGGCGGTTAGGGTTGGAAGTTAGTTTTAGGGCCAGGTTTTAAGATTAGGTTATGGTTAGGGTAAAGGTTAGGTTTAGGGCTATGTTTTAGGGTTAGGCGGCGGTTAGGGTTAGGGAAAAAGCAAGGAACTGGTACCCCCTCTCGAGGGACCAGAAATGCACGGGCCATCCCTCGTGATTCCGCTCTCCATCGATCCCCGGGCCGTGCCTGAAAAACCGTGCTACGGGAAGATACTCCCCGTCTAGTGTAGCGGACCTCCGTCCACTGCTGTTGAGCCCTATGGCTCATGAACAACCAGAACTTATCTCTGACCGTGACAATAAAATGTTTTAAACAAATGAAAATATTGTTTTTATTGTTTTGTTATTACTTTTTTTTTTGGTTTTTGTATTTTTATGTTGTTTTTTCAATTTTAAGAATGTAAAGTAACTAAATGAAATGTTTTCAATAATCCAAAACGAAAAATCAAACTAAAACCTCATTAAAACTGAAAAACTCCCCAAAAAAAACTGTGCCCTGTCGCGACGTTTCGACCGCTACGGTCTTCTTCAGGCTAGGGCACAATCAACAACAATGGAAAAAAAGTTGGCTACAGGCATCAAACAATAAAGAGATGTTGCTCTGTCAAAAGCCAAACCCGAAATGAGCAGCCTCTGTTCCTCTCCCCTGTATACAGCCTCCCTCACACACACATGCGGCCCCTCCCTTTTCTCTCCAAAATCTTTTTCGTTGGCCAAATGTTCCTTCCCCTTTTTTTTGTTACGAAAAATAGTAAGATAAAAAATATATAGAGCAGGGTGTTTTTAATTAAAAAAATGATGATAAAACATAATATATAATGAATCATAATAACAAATTCTATTATTTAATGTTATATACCGTTTTATTAAAAAATATATATATATATAAATCTAAATTATATAATATAATAATAATATACAATATATAATATATAAAATACGTTATACTAAATAACAAAACATATGCATATACATATGTACCTGTACTCATCTATACACGTATCAGACAAAGAAAATAAATAGAACAACATATACTCGAACGTACCCAAAAAATTAGTAACTAAAACAAGCTAGGATTAAGAAATACCCCTCTTCAAAAAAAATTAAAGTTTTCATACAAATGTAAAGCCAGGAATTAGGGTTAGAGTTAGGGCTTGGGGTTGGGTTCCAGGACTGAGGATAGGGTTGGGGTTAGGGTTGTGGTTGGGGTTAGTTTAGGGGAAAAGACCGTGGCTCCGGGAGTGAACCAGAACCAACGTTGTGCACGGGCCTGCCACTCGGGCCTCGTTTTCGGCCACCACCGTCACGGCGAACGAACACACATCGCCTATTTAGGGTTACGAGCTTAAAGCGCTCTTCTAGAGTTGGAGGTCGGTCTGAATTAGGGTTCCGACCTCAGACGACGCCTAAGGTTATGTTTAGGGCTAAAAGTTAGGTTTACGGTTCGAAAAATTAGGGTTACGAACACGCTTTAAATCTCTGGTTATGTTTAGGGCTGGGAATTAGGTTTAGGGCTAACGGTTAAGTTTTAGGGTTAGGCTTAGGGCTCTAAACCCTAGGGCTAGAAACACGGTTATGTTTAGGGCTGAGAGTTAGGTGTAGGGTTCTAAAAATTAGGGTTAAGTTTAGGGTTAAGTTTTAGGGTTAGGTTTAGGGCTCCAACCACCAGAGCTAGATACATGGTTATGTTTAGGGCTTAGAAATGGAAACCTGCGGTTATGTTTTAGGGTTCAGGAATGGAGAACGCACTAAATGCTATTTAGGGCTAAGGGTACAGACTAAATTAAAGCCCCCTTTAGCCCGACGACATCCTAAATAGTGAGACACGTCATCAGTAGTAAACCATAGAATCACAGGGTGTTTCAGCCTTTCATTACTATACACCCTCATCCATGGCGGCTAGCCGTAGGGCGATCACTCCTCGGCTCGTGTCCCATAGCCAATTGGATAAACAATTTATTTATTAAGATAAAAAATAATGATTTAAGTGAACAAATAATATATTTATTTATTTACTTATTAGGATGAAGATCATTTTTTAAGAAAATAATCCTCATGATTTATTTATTCATTAAGATAAATGATTACATTTAGGGTCCTATTTAGTAGAATGATTGCTTTAAAGTCCTATTTACAATAATGATATGTTAGCGCAGCATAATAATAGAATAAATTATTTATTTATTTAAGATAAAACAGATAATTTTTTAAGGAAAATAATCCTATTAATTTGCTAAGTGAGACAAATGTCTAAATTTAAAGCCCTATTTACCACTATAGTGTTAAAGCTGCACATTACTATCATACCTGAACCGTCACACAATAAACATTTTCAACACATTTAAACAAGGTGAAGACAGGTAGAAGACCATGACTCACCTCTCTGCCAGTGGCCCTTTTTGTTAACACCGCCAGGTTTCCGGGACCACACGGGCAGAGTGCTGTGCCCCGCGAAGGATATGTTGAGCCCACAGATCCCAGCGGATGACCCCAAACCAGGTCAACAAGCTTCTACTGGGTAGCCCTCTAGGAAAAATCTCTCAAAAAGACAGTATAATTCCCAGCCAAGTTGAGCTTTTTACAGTGGGAGGCCAGTCCAGATCCTTAATCGGCCTAATTTTCTCACTGAGGGTGAATTTTCACTTTATATTGTAGTTTATATATTTTATTATGTCTAACACGCCGCAAAAAACGCTTTTTCTCTATCTTTTGTCCTTCTGGAGTTATTAGTTAAAATGTACTCCAAAATTGACTTTATGGGCGGAGTTATGCAAATTATAGGTCTAAAACCCCTTAAACACCATTTAACTGGTTGGAAATGGGTCAAAGCCCGTCTAAGGTGGAATTTAAAGAGATTTTGGATCGCTGCTAAAATAAGAGTTTACTAATTTAAATTAAAATAGCTAATAAACGCCTCTAATTTAAAGTTCAGGCCTAAGTTTCCGGTCCAAACATTATTTTAGCAGGATGGAGCGTAGTTACCATCTCCCCCTTATTTTAAATCTAATCCGTGATTATTAACCTATTTAGAAAATTAATTAAGTTATTTTAATTAAATTAATTTTAGGCCTAATAACCTACGACGCCTATTTCTTGAATCTCCGTATTCATGCCTGAGCTTTAACGCTCTGAACGGGGTAAGATTGGGCCGGCGGGCGCCTATTTTAGGGTCGCTACAAGGCCAGCGGAGATCTATTAAGGGCAATACGAAGCGGGCATCTGCTCGGTGGTCGAGGCACGCAACCAGAGCCTAAGCTAACGATCGCCGTTCCCTTCAGGGTGGACCAGACCTCTGAGGGTGGCACGAGAAAAGTCATGGGTCATTCTTGGCCTTTCTCCTCGGTATCCTGCGTCGAGGGCGGCAGACCCCTACGCTAGATTCGGGCTAATCCCAAACCGTGCTCCGGAAACGTAACCCATGACCCTTAAGACTACGATGCGCTTACGCTTCCCGTCCCTCTTATATCCCTCGCGCTTACGCCCCGGCGCCTGTCTGTTCGGCCGCCCATAGAGCACGGATCGCCCGTGTCATTCGGCCCGATCGCTACAGCACGCGCTCATGAATGAGCATCGAAACTGTCGCCCCCAACTAATGGGGTGCCTCGGTGGGTGTGTATATCAAGACATTACGTTTTGTTTATTTTACTGAGGTTAACAGTTAAAGTTTTTTAACCTCTGCCCACCAGGATCACGCGTCACGTGGAGATGGCTTCCGACGAGGTGTCCGAGGGCGGCACTGGCTGGGTTAGGTTAGGGGAAAAGACCGTGGCTCCGGGAGTGAACCAGAACCAACGTTGTGCACGGGCCTGCCACTCGGGCCTCGTTTTCGGCCACCACCGTCACGGCGAACGAACACACATCGCCTATTTAGGGTTACGAGCTTAAAGCGCTCTTCTAGAGTTGGAGGTCGGTCTGAATTAGGGTTCCGACCTCAGACGACGCCTAAGGTTATGTTTAGGGCTAAAAGTTAGGTTTACGGTTCGAAAAATTAGGGTTACGAACACGCTTTAAATCTCTGGTCATGTTTAGGGCTGGGAATTAGGTTTAGGGCTAACGGTTAAGTTTTAGGGTTAGGCTTAGGGCTCTAAACCCTAGGGCTAGAAACACGGTTATGTTTAGGGCTGAGAGTTAGGTGTAGGGTTCTAAAAATTAGGGTTAAGTTTAGGGTTAAGTTTTAGGGTTAGGTTTAGGGCTCCAACCACCAGAGCTAGATACATGGTTATGTTTAGGGCTTAGAAATGGAAACCTGCGGTTATGTTTTAGGGTTCAGGAATGGAGAACGCACTAAATGCTATTTAGGGCTAAGGGTACAGACTAAATTAAAGCCCCCTTTAGCCCGACGACATCCTAAATAGTGAGACACGTCATCAGTAGTAAACCATAGAATCACAGGGTGTTTCAGCCTTTCATTACTATACACCCTCATCCATGGCGGCTAGCCGTAGGGCGATCACTCCTCGGCTCGTGTCCCATAGCCAATTGGATAAACAATTTATTTATTAAGATAAAAAATAATGATTTAAGTGAACAAATAATATATTTATTTATTTACTTATTAGGATGAAGATCATTTTTTAAGAAAATAATCCTCATGATTTATTTATTCATTAAGATAAATGATTACATTTAGGGTCCTATTTAGTAGAATGATTGCTTTAAAGTCCTATTTACAATAATGATATGTTAGCGCAGCATAATAATAGAATAAATTATTTATTTATTTAAGATAAAACAGATAATTTTTTAAGGAAAATAATCCTATTAATTTGCTAAGTGAGACAAATGTCTAAATTTAAAGCCCTATTTACCACTATAGTGTTAAAGCTGCACATTACTATCATACCTGAACCGTCACACAATAAACATTTTCAACACATTTAAACAAGGTGAAGACAGGTAGAAGACCATGACTCACCTCTCTGCCAGTGGCCCTTTTTGTTAACACCGCCAGGTTTCCGGGACCACACGGGCAGAGTGCTGTGCCCCGCGAAGGATATGTTGAGCCCACAGATCCCAGCGGATGACCCCAAACCAGGTCAACAAGCTTCTACTGGGTAGCCCTCTAGGAAAAATCTCTCAAAAAGACAGTATAATTCCCAGCCAAGTTGAGCTTTTTACAGTGGGAGGCCAGTCCAGATCCTTAATCGGCCTAATTTTCTCACTGAGGGTGAATTTTCACTTTATATTGTAGTTTATATATTTTATTATGTCTAACACGCCGCAAAAAACGCTTTTTCTCTATCTTTTGTCCTTCTGGAGTTATTAGTTAAAATGTACTCCAAAATTGACTTTATGGGCGGAGTTATGCAAATTATAGGTCTAAAACCCCTTAAACACCATTTAACTGGTTGGAAATGGGTCAAAGCCCGTCTAAGGTGGAATTTAAAGAGATTTTGGATCGCTGCTAAAATAAGAGTTTACTAATTTAAATTAAAATAGCTAATAAACGCCTCTAATTTAAAGTTCAGGCCTAAGTTTCCGGTCCAAACATTATTTTAGCAGGATGGAGCGTAGTTACCATCTCCCCCTTATTTTAAATCTAATCCGTGATTATTAACCTATTTAGAAAATTAATTAAGTTATTTTAATTAAATTAATTTTAGGCCTAATAACCTACGACGCCTATTTCTTGAATCTCCGTATTCATGCCTGAGCTTTAACGCTCTGAACGGGGTAAGATTGGGCCGGCGGGCGCCTATTTTAGGGTCGCTACAAGGCCAGCGGAGATCTATTAAGGGCAATACGAAGCGGGCATCTGCTCGGTGGTCGAGGCACGCAACCAGAGCCTAAGCTAACGATCGCCGTTCCCTTCAGGGTGGACCAGACCTCTGAGGGTGGCACGAGAAAAGTCATGGGTCATTCTTGGCCTTTCTCCTCGGTATCCTGCGTCGAGGGCGGCAGACCCCTACGCTAGATTCGGGCTAATCCCAAACCGTGCTCCGGAAACGTAACCCATGACCCTTAAGACTACGATGCGCTTACGCTTCCCGTCCCTCTTATATCCCTCGCGCTTACGCCCCGGCGCCTGTCTGTTCGGCCGCCCATAGAGCACGGATCGCCCGTGTCATTCGGCCCGATCGCTACAGCACGCGCTCATGAATGAGCATCGAAACTGTCGCCCCCAACTAATGGGGTGCCTCGGTGGGTGTGTATATCAAGACATTACGTTTTGTTTATTTTACTGAGGTTAACAGTTAAAGTTTTTTAACCTCTGCCCACCAGGATCACGCGTCACGTGGAGATGGCTTCCGACGAGGTGTCCGAGGGCGGCACTGGCTGGGTTAGGTTAGGGGAAAAGACCGTGGCTCCGGGAGTGAACCAGAACCAACGTTGTGCACGGGCCTGCCACTCGGGCCTCGTTTTCGGCCACCACCGTCACGGCGAACGAACACACATCGCCTATTTAGGGTTACGAGCTTAAAGCGCTCTTCTAGAGTTGGAGGTCGGTCTGAATTAGGGTTCCGACCTCAGACGACGCCTAAGGTTATGTTTAGGGCTAAAAGTTAGGTTTACGGTTCGAAAAATTAGGGTTACGAACGCGCTTTAAATCTCTGGTCATGTTTAGGGCTGGGAATTAGGTTTAGGGCTAACGGTTAAGTTTTAGGGTTAGGCTTAGGGCTCTAAACCCTAGGGCTAGAAACACGGTTATGTTTAGGGCTGAGAGTTAGGTGTAGGGTTCTAAAAATTAGGGTTAAGTTTAGGGTTAAGTTTTAGGGTTAGGTTTAGGGCTCCAACCACCAGAGCTAGATACATGGTTATGTTTAGGGCTTAGAAATGGAAACCTGCGGTTATGTTTTAGGGTTCAGGAATGGAGAACGCACTAAATGCTATTTAGGGTTAGGGTTAGGGTTAGGGTTGTGGATTAGGGTTAGGGTTGTGGATTAGGGTTAGGGTTAGGGTTGGGGTTAGGGTTGGGGTTAGGGTTAGGGTTGGGGTTGGGTGTAGGGGTTTTCAGACCTGAAACAATCCGGAGCCTGCGTTGTGCACTGGCCTACCTCCAGCTCTCCACAACAGCCAGCATCGTTGGATGTTGCACTCCCGGTTCATGGGTTTAGGGGGCCATGGATTTTAAGTGTTGGGCCCAATAAAGCAAAATGGCCTTAGCACACGTTGGTGTCCAGTGAATTTGGTCACTGTCCACATCAAACTGTGCAGCTGGTAACAGTGGTAAGTGGGGCATATTCCTCTGAACGTGATCATTAATGCTACTCAAAATTACCTGTTCCTTACGTTTCAGAGTCTTGGCAAAATTAATTAGCGGGATCTTAACGACCGCTCCCGGGAACCTGTCCCTCGCCGCCTTTAGGGCCCTCTGTGTTTGCTTAATTGCCGTCTCTTGAAATTTTTGGTTCCTGTGGTTGATTCCAAAGGCCAAAATGACCAGTTCTACTTTAACGTGGACCTGAGCTTTGAGGATGATGTTCTCAGCATGCCTAAATGTGGCACCCGGGTAACTGTCAATCTGCAAATCCTCAAAGTGATGCTCTATGATTCTACCCACGTTGGAATCTCCCAGAATACACCACTTTCTGCGGACACTAAGACTCCATTCAATCATTTTCCTGGTTGTGAGCAGGTGTTTCACTGGCCGAAAGATTTTAGATTTACCAGTGGGCGGAGTGATTGGTGTACTCACCAGATCAATCAAGAGCTCTGGAGGGAGACTGCCTTCCAATTCAACCTCAGGGACATAGCACGGAGAATCCCCCGGTGACGAGGGTTGGATCACCTCCGGTTGTTCATTTAACGTGATGAGAGGGCCCTGTTCCATTCCCTCATCGGGCACTAAGGCCTCATCATGAACATGAACCTCCACCAATGCTGGAGATTTACACCGTGCAACCACCCGCTGCTCCTGGATAAGCGGCAGGGTTGTTTTTCCCTGGGTGTCAGAGCAAGTTTGTATTTTCAAAAGCTCTGGGTAATCGTCCGTACCCACAATCGCCGGATTTCCACGCCCACAGGCCCTTTCAGGAAAAATCTGCCTTTGTCTGGTTTGTCGGGGTGCCCTTTGTGGCTGTGAAGGTGGGAGAGCGGATGGGGTGGACGATCCCATTTGAGGCGTTGCCGGAATAATGGTTACTGCGTCCTGTGACAAGGGTGGGAAATCCTCCATCACCAACGTGGGGGTTCCATTGTCCATTTCGGCATTTTTTTCTACCCCGCTCTCCCCTAATGCCTCCAAAAGGGCTTTAACCTTTTCAATTGGCACCTCTGTGCTTTTCTTAGCGTATCGTTTATGGTACCATTTTATTGCTATCGTTAATGCAGAAGGCCAGTCGTTAATCATCATATTCGGCAACACCTCACTCACCTGATCGACGTGTGATTCGTAGTGGTCCCGCAGAATGAGACGTGCTGTGTAGGCCCAATTTTTGGCGTTCCCTTCCAAGAGGGATTTTGTGTGGGGCGTCATGTTCGCCGGTTTAATGACCCCTGTGAGGTATCGTGTGAGCCTGGAGAATGTAGGTAGTTCAACACTTGAACATGTTGAGATCTTTTCCAGGTGGTGAAATGACCGTAGTAGTTCAAATATTTTCTTCACCAAGGCTCTAAACCTCTCATATTCAGGGTCTTTTTCATTTTGCTCATCAGTTTGTTTGAGGGAACGCCGTGGATAGCGTTCCCTGGTTTTCCAAAAATTATCATTATTCCTATAATCAGGAGAATGAGTTTGTTGGTGAGGTTTCTGATATCTATCAGCCCTCCCATGATTATTGAAACCCTGAGGCGTCTCACGCCTATGATGCTTAGGGTAATGTTCTCTGTGTTCATCAGAACGGGGAACCCGTCTCTCCCGTCTGGAACACGATCGGTCGCGGTAGGACATGTTGATTTTAGTTGGCAAGTCTGTTGCAACGTTTCGGTAGTTTTAGACCTTCATCAGGCATTGACTTGCCACTCAAAAAAAACCTTTTAGTGTCAGAATCTTTATAAAGCTCTGAATTAGAGTGTTATTAGATTCTCTTACCAATATTCCAATTATTTTTTAATCAATTTTCAGAACTGACTGTAAAATCAAATTGTTCTAAGAATTTCAAGTAGCTGCTGTTGCTCTTTCTCCAAGCTGCTTCACCCACAAAATGTGTGAGGCGCCCCTGCAGCTTCTTATATAGCCAGCTCCCTTGAGGCCCCGCCTTCAGAGGCTGAGGGATTTTCCAATTCCAAAATACACTTACCCATTTAAATTATTTTGAAGCCATTTGTTCATTCAATGGTAATAAAGAATGATGATAACAAATAATAGCCATAATAACAAACACCAAATAAACATAATAAATCACATACTATTATATGTGGGGATTTTTCTCTTAAAGCTCTTCATTTTCTGGTTCTTTCTCCTTTTCTTAGGTGATTCAAATTCCAGGCAGGTGAGTGATCCAGGTAAGTATATTTTTTTGCATTTTGTCTTTATTAACCCTTTTCTTCCTTCACCCAGGTGTTTTAATTTTCCAGTAGGTGAGTGTTACAGGTAAGTATTTTATTTACTAATTTCTCTGCATTGTTTTGTCTTTATTTACAATTTGCTTCTTTTCCTCAGGTGTTTCATTCCCAGGCAGGTAAGTAATCCAGGTAAGTATTTCCTTTTTCTTTTTTTGTGTTCTGTTAACCAAGTCCATTGGGGTTTTCTGCATTTCTCAAAGATGTGGCTGCAATTTTGAGAACTGGGGTGGCACGGGCTGGATTAGGTTAGGGGAAATACCGAGGCCCGGGTCCAGGCCCGTGGGGATAGGGAATTAGGGTTAGGGTTAGGGTTAGGGTTAGGGTTGTGGATTAGGGTTAGGGTTAGGGTTGTGGATTAGGGTTAGGGTTGGGGTTAGGGTTAGGGTTAGGGTTAGGGTTAGGGTTGGGGTTGGGTGTAGGGGTTTTCAGACCTGAAACAATCCGGAGCCTGCGTTGTGCACTGGCCTACCTCCAGCTCTCCACAACAGCCAGCATCGTTGGATGTTGCACTCCCGGTTCATGGGTTTAGGGGGCCATGGATTTTAAGTGTTGGGCCCAATAAAGCAAAATGGCCTTAGCACACGTTGGTGTCCAGTGAATTTGGTCACTGTCCACATCAAACTGTGCAGCTGGTAACAGTGGTAAGTGGGGCATATTCCTCTGAACGTGATCATTAATGCTACTCAAAATTACCTGTTCCTTACGTTTCAGAGTCTTGGCAAAATTAATTAGCGGGATCTTAACGACCGCTCCCGGGAACCTGTCCCTCGCCGCCTTTAGGGCCCTCTGTGTTTGCTTAATTGCCGTCTCTTGAAATTTTTGGTTCCTGTGGTTGATTCCAAAGGCCAAAATGACCAGTTCTACTTTAACGTGGACCTGAGCTTTGAGGATGATGTTCTCAGCATGCCTAAATGTGGCACCCGGGTAACTGTCAATCTGCAAATCCTCAAAGTGATGCTCTATGATTCTACCCACGTTGGAATCTCCCAGAATACACCACTTTCTGCGGACACTAAGACTCCATTCAATCATTTTCCTGGTTGTGAGCAGGTGTTTCACTGGCCGAAAGATTTTAGATTTACCAGTGGGCGGAGTGATTGGTGTACTCACCAGATCAATCAAGAGCTCTGGAGGGAGACTGCCTTCCAATTCAACCTCAGGGACATAGCACGGAGAATCCCCCGGTGACGAGGGTTGGATCACCTCCGGTTGTTCATTTAACGTGATGAGAGGGCCCTGTTCCATTCCCTCATCGGGCACTAAGGCCTCATCATGAACATGAACCTCCACCAATGCTGGAGATTTACACCGTGCAACCACCCGCTGCTCCTGGATAAGCGGCAGGGTTGTTTTTCCCTGGGTGTCAGAGCAAGTTTGTATTTTCAAAAGCTCTGGGTAATCGTCCGTACCCACAATCGCCGGATTTCCACGCCCACAGGCCCTTTCAGGAAAAATCTGCCTTTGTCTGGTTTGTCGGGGTGCCCTTTGTGGCTGTGAAGGTGGGAGAGCGGATGGGGTGGACGATCCCATTTGAGGCGTTGCCGGAATAATGGTTACTGCGTCCTGTGACAAGGGTGGGAAATCCTCCATCACCAACGTGGGGGTTCCATTGTCCATTTCGGCATTTTTTTCTACCCCGCTCTCCCCTAATGCCTCCAAAAGGGCTTTAACCTTTTCAATTGGCACCTCTGTGCTTTTCTTAGCGTATCGTTTATGGTACCATTTTATTGCTATCGTTAATGCAGAAGGCCAGTCGTTAATCATCATATTCGGCAACACCTCACTCACCTGATCGACGTGTGATTCGTAGTGGTCCCGCAGAATGAGACGTGCTGTGTAGGCCCAATTTTTGGCGTTCCCTTCCAAGAGGGATTTTGTGTGGGGCGTCATGTTCGCCGGTTTAATGACCCCTGTGAGGTATCGTGTGAGCCTGGAGAATGTAGGTAGTTCAACACTTGAACATGTTGAGATCTTTTCCAGGTGGTGAAATGACCGTAGTAGTTCAAATATTTTCTTCACCAAGGCTCTAAACCTCTCATATTCAGGGTCTTTTTCATTTTGCTCATCAGTTTGTTTGAGGGAACGCCGTGGATAGCGTTCCCTGGTTTTCCAAAAATTATCATTATTCCTATAATCAGGAGAATGAGTTTGTTGGTGAGGTTTCTGATATCTATCAGCCCTCCCATGATTATTGAAACCCTGAGGCGTCTCACGCCTATGATGCTTAGGGTAATGTTCTCTGTGTTCATCAGAACGGGGAACCCGTCTCTCCCGTCTGGAACACGATCGGTCGCGGTAGGACATGTTGATTTTAGTTGGCAAGTCTGTTGCAACGTTTCGGTAGTTTTAGACCTTCATCAGGCATTGACTTGCCACTCAAAAAAAACCTTTTAGTGTCAGAATCTTTATAAAGCTCTGAATTAGAGTGTTATTAGATTCTCTTACCAATATTCCAATTATTTTTTAATCAATTTTCAGAACTGACTGTAAAATCAAATTGTTCTAAGAATTTCAAGTAGCTGCTGTTGCTCTTTCTCCAAGCTGCTTCACCCACAAAATGTGTGAGGCGCCCCTGCAGCTTCTTATATAGCCAGCTCCCTTGAGGCCCCGCCTTCAGAGGCTGAGGGATTTTCCAATTCCAAAATACACTTACCCATTTAAATTATTTTGAAGCCATTTGTTCATTCAATGGTAATAAAGAATGATGATAACAAATAATAGCCATAATAACAAACACCAAATAAACATAATAAATCACATACTATTATATGTGGGGATTTTTCTCTTAAAGCTCTTCATTTTCTGGTTCTTTCTCCTTTTCTTAGGTGATTCAAATTCCAGGCAGGTGAGTGATCCAGGTAAGTATATTTTTTTGCATTTTGTCTTTATTAACCCTTTTCTTCCTTCACCCAGGTGTTTTAATTTTCCAGTAGGTGAGTGTTACAGGTAAGTATTTTATTTACTAATTTCTCTGCATTGTTTTGTCTTTATTTACAATTTGCTTCTTTTCCTCAGGTGTTTCATTCCCAGGCAGGTAAGTAATCCAGGTAAGTATTTCCTTTTTCTTTTTTTGTGTTCTGTTAACCAAGTCCATTGGGGTTTTCTGCATTTCTCAAAGATGTGGCTGCAATTTTGAGAACTGGGGTGGCACGGGCTGGATTAGGTTAGGGGAAATACCGAGGCCCGGGTCCAGGCCCGTGGGGATAGGGAATTAGGGTTAGGGTTAGGGTTAGGGTTAGGGTTGTGGATTAGGGTTAGGGTTAGGGTTGTGGATTAGGGTTAGGGTTGGGGTTGGGGTTAGGGTTGGGGTTAGGGTTAGGGTTAGGGTTGGGGTTGGGTGTAGGGGTTTTCAGACCTGAAACAATCCGGAGCCTGCGTTGTGCACTGGCCTACCTCCAGCTCTCCACAACAGCCAGCATCGTTGGATGTTGCACTCCCGGTTCATGGGTTTAGGGGGCCATGGATTTTAAGTGTTGGGCCCAATAAAGCAAAATGGCCTTAGCACACGTTGGTGTCCAGTGAATTTGGTCACTGTCCACATCAAACTGTGCAGCTGGTAACAGTGGTAAGTGGGGCATATTCCTCTGAACGTGATCATTAATGCTACTCAAAATTACCTGTTCCTTACGTTTCAGAGTCTTGGCAAAATTAATTAGCGGGATCTTAACGACCGCTCCCGGGAACCTGTCCCTCGCCGCCTTTAGGGCCCTCTGTGTTTGCTTAATTGCCGTCTCTTGAAATTTTTGGTTCCTGTGGTTGATTCCAAAGGCCAAAATGACCAGTTCTACTTTAACGTGGACCTGAGCTTTGAGGATGATGTTCTCAGCATGCCTAAATGTGGCACCCGGGTAACTGTCAATCTGCAAATCCTCAAAGTGATGCTCTATGATTCTACCCACGTTGGAATCTCCCAGAATACACCACTTTCTGCGGACACTAAGACTCCATTCAATCATTTTCCTGGTTGTGAGCAGGTGTTTCACTGGCCGAAAGATTTTAGATTTACCAGTGGGCGGAGTGATTGGTGTACTCACCAGATCAATCAAGAGCTCTGGAGGGAGACTGCCTTCCAATTCAACCTCAGGGACATAGCACGGAGAATCCCCCGGTGACGAGGGTTGGATCACCTCCGGTTGTTCATTTAACGTGATGAGAGGGCCCTGTTCCATTCCCTCATCGGGCACTAAGGCCTCATCATGAACATGAACCTCCACCAATGCTGGAGATTTACACCGTGCAACCACCCGCTGCTCCTGGATAAGCGGCAGGGTTGTTTTTCCCTGGGTGTCAGAGCAAGTTTGTATTTTCAAAAGCTCTGGGTAATCGTCCGTACCCACAATCGCCGGATTTCCACGCCCACAGGCCCTTTCAGGAAAAATCTGCCTTTGTCTGGTTTGTCGGGGTGCCCTTTGTGGCTGTGAAGGTGGGAGAGCGGATGGGGTGGACGATCCCATTTGAGGCGTTGCCGGAATAATGGTTACTGCGTCCTGTGACAAGGGTGGGAAATCCTCCATCACCAACGTGGGGGTTCCATTGTCCATTTCGGCATTTTTTTCTACCCCGCTCTCCCCTAATGCCTCCAAAAGGGCTTTAACCTTTTCAATTGGCACCTCTGTGCTTTTCTTAGCGTATCGTTTATGGTACCATTTTATTGCTATCGTTAATGCAGAAGGCCAGTCGTTAATCATCATATTCGGCAACACCTCACTCACCTGATCGACGTGTGATTCGTAGTGGTCCCGCAGAATGAGACGTGCTGTGTAGGCCCAATTTTTGGCGTTCCCTTCCAAGAGGGATTTTGTGTGGGGCGTCATGTTCGCCGGTTTAATGACCCCTGTGAGGTATCGTGTGAGCCTGGAGAATGTAGGTAGTTCAACACTTGAACATGTTGAGATCTTTTCCAGGTGGTGAAATGACCGTAGTAGTTCAAATATTTTCTTCACCAAGGCTCTAAACCTCTCATATTCAGGGTCTTTTTCATTTTGCTCATCAGTTTGTTTGAGGGAACGCCGTGGATAGCGTTCCCTGGTTTTCCAAAAATTATCATTATTCCTATAATCAGGAGAATGAGTTTGTTGGTGAGGTTTCTGATATCTATCAGCCCTCCCATGATTATTGAAACCCTGAGGCGTCTCACGCCTATGATGCTTAGGGTAATGTTCTCTGTGTTCATCAGAACGGGGAACCCGTCTCTCCCGTCTGGAACACGATCGGTCGCGGTAGGACATGTTGATTTTAGTTGGCAAGTCTGTTGCAACGTTTCGGTAGTTTTAGACCTTCATCAGGCATTGACTTGCCACTCAAAAAAAACCTTTTAGTGTCAGAATCTTTATAAAGCTCTGAATTAGAGTGTTATTAGATTCTCTTACCAATATTCCAATTATTTTTTAATCAATTTTCAGAACTGACTGTAAAATCAAATTGTTCTAAGAATTTCAAGTAGCTGCTGTTGCTCTTTCTCCAAGCTGCTTCACCCACAAAATGTGTGAGGCGCCCCTGCAGCTTCTTATATAGCCAGCTCCCTTGAGGCCCCGCCTTCAGAGGCTGAGGGATTTTCCAATTCCAAAATACACTTACCCATTTAAATTATTTTGAAGCCATTTGTTCATTCAATGGTAATAAAGAATGATGATAACAAATAATAGCCATAATAACAAACACCAAATAAACATAATAAATCACATACTATTATATGTGGGGATTTTTCTCTTAAAGCTCTTCATTTTCTGGTTCTTTCTCCTTTTCTTAGGTGATTCAAATTCCAGGCAGGTGAGTGATCCAGGTAAGTATATTTTTTTGCATTTTGTCTTTATTAACCCTTTTCTTCCTTCACCCAGGTGTTTTAATTTTCCAGTAGGTGAGTGTTACAGGTAAGTATTTTATTTACTAATTTCTCTGCATTGTTTTGTCTTTATTTACAATTTGCTTCTTTTCCTCAGGTGTTTCATTCCCAGGCAGGTAAGTAATCCAGGTAAGTATTTCCTTTTTCTTTTTTTGTGTTCTGTTAACCAAGTCCATTGGGGTTTTCTGCATTTCTCAAAGATGTGGCTGCAATTTTGAGAACTGGGGTGGCACGGGCTGGATTAGGTTAGGGGAAATACCGAGGCCCGGGTCCAGGCCCGTGGGGATAGGGAATTAGGGTTAGGGTTAGGGTTAGGGTTAGGGTTGTGGATTAGGGTTAGGGTTAGGGTTGTGGATTAGGGTTAGGGTTAGGGTTGGGGTTAGGGTTGGGGTTAGGGTTGGGGTTAGGGTTAGGGTTAGGGTTGGGGTTGGGTGTAGGGGTTTTCAGACCTGAAACAATCCGGAGCCTGCGTTGTGCACTGGCCTACCTCCAGCTCTCCACAACAGCCAGCATCGTTGGATGTTGCACTCCCGGTTCATGGGTTTAGGGGGCCATGGATTTTAAGTGTTGGGCCCAATAAAGCAAAATGGCCTTAGCACACGTTGGTGTCCAGTGAATTTGGTCACTGTCCACATCAAACTGTGCAGCTGGTAACAGTGGTAAGTGGGGCATATTCCTCTGAACGTGATCATTAATGCTACTCAAAATTACCTGTTCCTTACGTTTCAGAGTCTTGGCAAAATTAATTAGCGGGATCTTAACGACCGCTCCCGGGAACCTGTCCCTCGCCGCCTTTAGGGCCCTCTGTGTTTGCTTAATTGCCGTCTCTTGAAATTTTTGGTTCCTGTGGTTGATTCCAAAGGCCAAAATGACCAGTTCTACTTTAACGTGGACCTGAGCTTTGAGGATGATGTTCTCAGCATGCCTAAATGTGGCACCCGGGTAACTGTCAATCTGCAAATCCTCAAAGTGATGCTCTATGATTCTACCCACGTTGGAATCTCCCAGAATACACCACTTTCTGCGGACACTAAGACTCCATTCAATCATTTTCCTGGTTGTGAGCAGGTGTTTCACTGGCCGAAAGATTTTAGATTTACCAGTGGGCGGAGTGATTGGTGTACTCACCAGATCAATCAAGAGCTCTGGAGGGAGACTGCCTTCCAATTCAACCTCAGGGACATAGCACGGAGAATCCCCCGGTGACGAGGGTTGGATCACCTCCGGTTGTTCATTTAACGTGATGAGAGGGCCCTGTTCCATTCCCTCATCGGGCACTAAGGCCTCATCATGAACATGAACCTCCACCAATGCTGGAGATTTACACCGTGCAACCACCCGCTGCTCCTGGATAAGCGGCAGGGTTGTTTTTCCCTGGGTGTCAGAGCAAGTTTGTATTTTCAAAAGCTCTGGGTAATCGTCCGTACCCACAATCGCCGGATTTCCACGCCCACAGGCCCTTTCAGGAAAAATCTGCCTTTGTCTGGTTTGTCGGGGTGCCCTTTGTGGCTGTGAAGGTGGGAGAGCGGATGGGGTGGACGATCCCATTTGAGGCGTTGCCGGAATAATGGTTACTGCGTCCTGTGACAAGGGTGGGAAATCCTCCATCACCAACGTGGGGGTTCCATTGTCCATTTCGGCATTTTTTTCTACCCCGCTCTCCCCTAATGCCTCCAAAAGGGCTTTAACCTTTTCAATTGGCACCTCTGTGCTTTTCTTAGCGTATCGTTTATGGTACCATTTTATTGCTATCGTTAATGCAGAAGGCCAGTCGTTAATCATCATATTCGGCAACACCTCACTCACCTGATCGACGTGTGATTCGTAGTGGTCCCGCAGAATGAGACGTGCTGTGTAGGCCCAATTTTTGGCGTTCCCTTCCAAGAGGGATTTTGTGTGGGGCGTCATGTTCGCCGGTTTAATGACCCCTGTGAGGTATCGTGTGAGCCTGGAGAATGTAGGTAGTTCAACACTTGAACATGTTGAGATCTTTTCCAGGTGGTGAAATGACCGTAGTAGTTCAAATATTTTCTTCACCAAGGCTCTAAACCTCTCATATTCAGGGTCTTTTTCATTTTGCTCATCAGTTTGTTTGAGGGAACGCCGTGGATAGCGTTCCCTGGTTTTCCAAAAATTATCATTATTCCTATAATCAGGAGAATGAGTTTGTTGGTGAGGTTTCTGATATCTATCAGCCCTCCCATGATTATTGAAACCCTGAGGCGTCTCACGCCTATGATGCTTAGGGTAATGTTCTCTGTGTTCATCAGAACGGGGAACCCGTCTCTCCCGTCTGGAACACGATCGGTCGCGGTAGGACATGTTGATTTTAGTTGGCAAGTCTGTTGCAACGTTTCGGTAGTTTTAGACCTTCATCAGGCATTGACTTGCCACTCAAAAAAACCTTTTAGTGTCAGAATCTTTATAAAGCTCTGAATTAGAGTGTTATTAGATTCTCTTACCAATATTCCAATTATTTTTTAATCAATTTTCAGAACTGACTGTAAAATCAAATTGTTCTAAGAATTTCAAGTAGCTGCTGTTGCTCTTTCTCCAAGCTGCTTCACCCACAAAATGTGTGAGGCGCCCCTGCAGCTTCTTATATAGCCAGCTCCCTTGAGGCCCCGCCTTCAGAGGCTGAGGGATTTTCCAATTCCAAAATACACTTACCCATTTAAATTATTTTGAAGCCATTTGTTCATTCAATGGTAATAAAGAATGATGATAACAAATAATAGCCATAATAACAAACACCAAATAAACATAATAAATCACATACTATTATATGTGGGGATTTTTCTCTTAAAGCTCTTCATTTTCTGGTTCTTTCTCCTTTTCTTAGGTGATTCAAATTCCAGGCAGGTGAGTGATCCAGGTAAGTATATTTTTTTGCATTTTGTCTTTATTAACCCTTTTCTTCCTTCACCCAGGTGTTTTAATTTTCCAGTAGGTGAGTGTTACAGGTAAGTATTTTATTTACTAATTTCTCTGCATTGTTTTGTCTTTATTTACAATTTGCTTCTTTTCCTCAGGTGTTTCATTCCCAGGCAGGTAAGTAATCCAGGTAAGTATTTCCTTTTTCTTTTTTTGTGTTCTGTTAACCAAGTCCATTGGGGTTTTCTGCATTTCTCAAAGATGTGGCTGCAATTTTGAGAACTGGGGTGGCACGGGCTGGATTAGGTTAGGGGAAATACCGAGGCCCGGGTCCAGGCCCGTGGGGATAGGGAATTAGGGTTAGGGTTAGGGTTAGGGTTAGGGTTAGGGTTTAGGGTTTAGGGTTAGGGTTAGGGTTGGGGTTAGGTTAGGGGAAAAGGCCGTGGCTCCGGGAGTGACCCGGAACCAACGTTGTGCACGGGCCTGCCACTCGGGCCTCGTTTTCGGCCACCACCGTCACGGCGAACGAAAAAACATCGCCTATTTAGAGTTACGAGCTTAAAGCGCTCTTCTAGAGTTGGAGGTCGGTCTAAATTAGGGTTCCGACCTCAGACGACGCCTACGGTTATGTTTAGGGCTAAAAGTTAGGTTTACGGTTCGAAAAATTAGGGTTACGAACGCGCTTTAAATCTCCGGTTATGTTTAGGGCTGGGAATTAGGTTTAGGGCTAACGGTTAAGTTTTAGGGTTAGGCTTAGGGCTCTGAACCCTAGGGCTAGAAACACGGTTATGTTTAGGGCTGAGAATTAGGTTTAGGGTTCTAAGAATCAGGTTTAGGGCTCCAACCACGAGAGCTAGATACATGGTTATGTTTAGGGCTTAGAAATGGAAACCTGCGGTTATGTTTTAGGGTTCAGGAATGGAGAACGCATTAAATGCTATTTAGGGCTAAGGGTACAGACTAAATTAAAGCCCTCTTTAGCCCGACGACATCCTAAATAGTGAGACACGTCATCAGTAGTAAACCACAGAATCACAGGGTGTTTCAGCCTTTCATTACTATACACCCTCCTCCATGGCGGCTAGCCGTAGGGCGATCACTCCTCGGCTCGTGTCCCATAGCCAATTGGATAAGCAATTTATTTAATTTTTTTATTAAGATAAAAGATAATTATTTAAGAGAATAAATTATTTATTTATTTACTTATTAGGATGAAGATCATTTTTTAAGAAAATGATCCTCATGATTTATTTATTCATTAAGGTAAATGATTACATTTAGAGTCCTATTTAGTAAAGTGATTGCTTTAAGGTCCTATTTACAATAATACTATGTTAGAGCAGCATAATAGTAGAATAAATAATTTATTTATTTACATATTAAGATAAAACAATCCTATTAATTCACTAAGTGAGATAAATGTCTAAATTTAAAAGTCCTATTTACCACTATAGTGTTAAAGCTGCACATGACTATCATCATACCTGAACCGTCACACCATAAACACTTTCAACACATTTAAACAAGGTGAATACAGGTAGAAGACCATGACTCACCTCTCTGCCAGTGGCCCTTTTTGTTAACACCGCCAGGTTTCCGGGACCACACGGGCAGAGTGCTGTGCCCCGCGAAGCATATGTTGAGCCCACAGATCCCAGCGGATGACCCCGGATCAGGTCAACAAGCTTCTACTGGGTAGCCCTCTAGGAAAAATCTCTCAAAATGACAGTATAATTCCCAGCCAAGTTAAGCTTTTTCAATGGGAGGCCAGTCCAGATCCTTAATCAGCCCAATTTCCTCACTGAGGGTGAATTTTCACTTTATATTGTAGTTTATACATTTTATCATGGCTAACACGTCGCCACAAACGCTTTCTCTCTATCTTTTGTCGTTTTGGAGTTATTAGTTAAAATGTACTCCAAAACTGACTTTATGGGCGGGGTTATGTAAATTATGGGTCTAAAACCTCTTAACCGCCACTCAAGTGGTTGGAATTGGGTCAAAGCCCATCTAAAGTTGAATTCAACGGGATTTTAGATCGCTGCTAAGGTAAGAGTTTAATGATTTAAATTAAAATAGCTAATAAACGCCTCTAATTTAAAGTTCAGGCCAAAGTTTCAGGTCTAAACATTTTTTTAGCAGGATGGAGCATAGTTACGATCTCACCCTTATTATATAAGTGTAATCCGTGATTATTTACCTATTTAGAAGATTAATTAAGTTATTGTAAATTAAAGTAATTTTAGGCCTAATAACCTACGACGCCTATTTCTTCACTTGAATCTGTCTTCATGCCTGAGCTTTAACGCTCTGAACGGGGTAAGATTGGACCGGCGGGTGACTATCTTAGGGTCACACAAGGCCAGCGGAGCTCCATAAAGGGTTAACCGAGGCAAGCATCGGCCGGGTGCTTGAGGCACGCAACCAGAGCCTAAGCTAACGATCGCCTTTCGCCTGCAGGGTGGGCAAGTCCTCTGAGGGTGGCATGAAATCCTGGGTCATTCTTGGCCTTTCTCCTCGGTATCCTGCGTCGAGGGCGGCGGACCCCTACGCTAGATTCGGGCTAATCCCAAACCGTGCTCCGGAAGCGTAACCCATAACCCTTAACGCCGTAATGCGCTTACGCCCCGGGTCCCTCCCATATCTCTCGCGCTTGAGTCTCTGCGCCTCTCTGATCACCCGTATCGTGCCGACCGATCGCTACAGCACGTGCTCATGAATAAGCAGCGGAACTGTCGCCCCCAACTAATAGGGTGCCTCGGTGGGTGTCTATATCAAGACATTAGGTTTTGTTTATTTTATTGAGGTTAACAGTCAAAGTTTCTTAACCTCTGCCCACCGGGATCACGCGTCACGTGGAGATGGCGTCCAACAAGGTGTCCGAGGGCGGCACTGGCTGGGTTAGGTTAGGGGAAAAGGCCGTGGCTCCGGGAGTGACCCGGAACCAACGTTGTGCACGGGCCTGCCACTCGGGCCTCGTTTTCGGCCACCACCGTCACGGCGAACGAAAAAACATCGCCTATTTAGAGTTACGAGCTTAAAGCGCTCTTCTAGAGTTGGAGGTCGGTCTAAATTAGGGTTCCGACCTCAGACGACGCCTACGGTTATGTTTAGGGCTAAAAGTTAGGTTTACGGTTCGAAAAATTAGGGTTACGAACGCGCTTTAAATCTCCGGTTATGTTTAGGGCTGGGAATTAGGTTTAGGGCTAACGGTTAAGTTTTAGGGTTAGGCTTAGGGCTCTGAACCCTAGGGCTAGAAACACGGTTATGTTTAGGGCTGAGAATTAGGTTTAGGGTTCTAAGAATCAGGTTTAGGGCTCCAACCACGAGAGCTAGATATATGGTTATGTTTAGGGCTTAGAAATGGAAACCTGCGGTTATGTTTTAGGGTTCAGGAATGGAGAACGCATTAAATGCTATTTAGGGCTAAGGGTACAGACTAAATTAAAGCCCTCTTTAGCCCGACGACATCCTAAATAGTGAGACACGTCATCAGTAGTAAACCACAGAATCACAGGGTGTTTCAGCCTTTCATTACTATACACCCTCCTCCATGGCGGCTAGCCGTAGGGCGATCACTCCTCGGCTCGTGTCCCATAGCCAATTGGATAAGCAATTTATTTAATTTTTTTATTAAGATAAAAGATAATTATTTAAGAGAATAAATTATTTATTTATTTACTTATTAGGATGAAGATCATTTTTTAAGAAAATGATCCTCATGATTTATTTATTCATTAAGGTAAATGATTACATTTAGAGTCCTATTTAGTAAAGTGATTGCTTTAAGGTCCTATTTACAATAATACTATGTTAGAGCAGCATAATAGTAGAATAAATAATTTATTTATTTACATATTAAGATAAAACAATCCTATTAATTCACTAAGTGAGATAAATGTCTAAATTTAAAAGTCCTATTTACCACTATAGTGTTAAAGCTGCACATGACTATCATCATACCTGAACCGTCACACCATAAACACTTTCAACACATTTAAACAAGGTGAATACAGGTAGAAGACCATGACTCACCTCTCTGCCAGTGGCCCTTTTTGTTAACACCGCCAGGTTTCCGGGACCACACGGGCAGAGTGCTGTGCCCCGCGAAGCATATGTTGAGCCCACAGATCCCAGCGGATGACCCCGGATCAGGTCAACAAGCTTCTACTGGGTAGCCCTCTAGGAAAAATCTCTCAAAATGACAGTATAATTCCCAGCCAAGTTAAGCTTTTTCAATGGGAGGCCAGTCCAGATCCTTAATCAGCCCAATTTCCTCACTGAGGGTGAATTTTCACTTTATATTGTAGTTTATACATTTTATCATGGCTAACACGTCGCCACAAACGCTTTCTCTCTATCTTTTGTCGTTTTGGAGTTATTAGTTAAAATGTACTCCAAAACTGACTTTATGGGCGGGGTTATGTAAATTATGGGTCTAAAACCTCTTAACCGCCACTCAAGTGGTTGGAATTGGGTCAAAGCCCATCTAAAGTTGAATTCAACGGGATTTTAGATCGCTGCTAAGGTAAGAGTTTAATGATTTAAATTAAAATAGCTAATAAACGCCTCTAATTTAAAGTTCAGGCCAAAGTTTCAGGTCTAAACATTTTTTTAGCAGGATGGAGCATAGTTACGATCTCACCCTTATTATATAAGTGTAATCCGTGATTATTTACCTATTTAGAAGATTAATTAAGTTATTGTAAATTAAAGTAATTTTAGGCCTAATAACCTACGACGCCTATTTCTTCACTTGAATCTGTCTTCATGCCTGAGCTTTAACGCTCTGAACGGGGTAAGATTGGACCGGCGGGTGACTATCTTAGGGTCACACAAGGCCAGCGGAGCTCCATAAAGGGTTAACCGAGGCAAGCATCGGCCGGGTGCTTGAGGCACGCAACCAGAGCCTAAGCTAACGATCGCCTTTCGCCTGCAGGGTGGGCAAGTCCTCTGAGGGTGGCATGAAATCCTGGGTCATTCTTGGCCTTTCTCCTCGGTATCCTGCGTCGAGGGCGGCGGACCCCTACGCTAGATTCGGGCTAATCCCAAACCGTGCTCCGGAAGCGTAACCCATAACCCTTAACGCCGTAATGCGCTTACGCCCCGGGTCCCTCCCATATCTCTCGCGCTTGAGTCTCTGCGCCTCTCTGATCACCCGTATCGTGCCGACCGATCGCTACAGCACGTGCTCATGAATAAGCAGCGGAACTGTCGCCCCCAACTAATAGGGTGCCTCGGTGGGTGTCTATATCAAGACATTAGGTTTTGTTTATTTTATTGAGGTTAACAGTCAAAGTTTCTTAACCTCTGCCCACCGGGATCACGCGTCACGTGGAGATGGCGTCCAACAAGGTGTCCGAGGGCGGCACTGGCTGGGTTAGGTTAGGGGAAAAGGCCGTGGCTCCGGGAGTGACCCGGAACCAACGTTGTGCACGGGCCTGCCACTCGGGCCTCGTTTTCGGCCACCACCGTCACGGCGAACGAAAAAACATCGCCTATTTAGAGTTACGAGCTTAAAGCGCTCTTCTAGAGTTGGAGGTCGGTCTAAATTAGGGTTCCGACCTCAGACGACGCCTACGGTTATGTTTAGGGCTAAAAGTTAGGTTTACGGTTCGAAAAATTAGGGTTACGAACGCGCTTTAAATCTCCGGTTATGTTTAGGGCTGGGAATTAGGTTTAGGGCTAACGGTTAAGTTTTAGGGTTAGGCTTAGGGCTCTGAACCCTAGGGCTAGAAACACGGTTATGTTTAGGGCTGAGAATTAGGTTTAGGGTTCTAAGAATCAGGTTTAGGGCTCCAACCACGAGAGCTAGATACATGGTTATGTTTAGGGCTTAGAAATGGAAACCTGCGGTTATGTTTTAGGGTTCAGGAATGGAGAACGCATTAAATGCTATTTAGGGCTAAGGGTACAGACTAAATTAAAGCCCTCTTTAGCCCGACGACATCCTAAATAGTGAGACACGTCATCAGTAGTAAACCACAGAATCACAGGGTGTTTCAGCCTTTCATTACTATACACCCTCCTCCATGGCGGCTAGCCGTAGGGCGATCACTCCTCGGCTCGTGTCCCATAGCCAATTGGATAAGCAATTTATTTAATTTTTTTATTAAGATAAAAGATAATTATTTAAGAGAATAAATTATTTATTTATTTACTTATTAGGATGAAGATCATTTTTTAAGAAAATGATCCTCATGATTTATTTATTCATTAAGGTAAATGATTACATTTAGAGTCCTATTTAGTAAAGTGATTGCTTTAAGGTCCTATTTACAATAATACTATGTTAGAGCAGCATAATAGTAGAATAAATAATTTATTTATTTACATATTAAGATAAAACAATCCTATTAATTCACTAAGTGAGATAAATGTCTAAATTTAAAAGTCCTATTTACCACTATAGTGTTAAAGCTGCACATGACTATCATCATACCTGAACCGTCACACCATAAACACTTTCAACACATTTAAACAAGGTGAATACAGGTAGAAGACCATGACTCACCTCTCTGCCAGTGGCCCTTTTTGTTAACACCGCCAGGTTTCCGGGACCACACGGGCAGAGTGCTGTGCCCCGCGAAGCATATGTTGAGCCCACAGATCCCAGCGGATGACCCCGGATCAGGTCAACAAGCTTCTACTGGGTAGCCCTCTAGGAAAAATCTCTCAAAATGACAGTATAATTCCCAGCCAAGTTAAGCTTTTTCAATGGGAGGCCAGTCCAGATCCTTAATCAGCCCAATTTCCTCACTGAGGGTGAATTTTCACTTTATATTGTAGTTTATACATTTTATCATGGCTAACACGTCGCCACAAACGCTTTCTCTCTATCTTTTGTCGTTTTGGAGTTATTAGTTAAAATGTACTCCAAAACTGACTTTATGGGCGGGGTTATGTAAATTATGGGTCTAAAACCTCTTAACCGCCACTCAAGTGGTTGGAATTGGGTCAAAGCCCATCTAAAGTTGAATTCAACGGGATTTTAGATCGCTGCTAAGGTAAGAGTTTAATGATTTAAATTAAAATAGCTAATAAACGCCTCTAATTTAAAGTTCAGGCCAAAGTTTCAGGTCTAAACATTTTTTTAGCAGGATGGAGCATAGTTACGATCTCACCCTTATTATATAAGTGTAATCCGTGATTATTTACCTATTTAGAAGATTAATTAAGTTATTGTAAATTAAAGTAATTTTAGGCCTAATAACCTACGACGCCTATTTCTTCACTTGAATCTGTCTTCATGCCTGAGCTTTAACGCTCTGAACGGGGTAAGATTGGACCGGCGGGTGACTATCTTAGGGTCACACAAGGCCAGCGGAGCTCCATAAAGGGTTAACCGAGGCAAGCATCGGCCGGGTGCTTGAGGCACGCAACCAGAGCCTAAGCTAACGATCGCCTTTCGCCTGCAGGGTGGGCAAGTCCTCTGAGGGTGGCATGAAATCCTGGGTCATTCTTGGCCTTTCTCCTCGGTATCCTGCGTCGAGGGCGGCGGACCCCTACGCTAGATTCGGGCTAATCCCAAACCGTGCTCCGGAAGCGTAACCCATAACCCTTAACGCCGTAATGCGCTTACGCCCCGGGTCCCTCCCATATCTCTCGCGCTTGAGTCTCTGCGCCTCTCTGATCACCCGTATCGTGCCGACCGATCGCTACAGCACGTGCTCATGAATAAGCAGCGGAACTGTCGCCCCCAACTAATAGGGTGCCTCGGTGGGTGTCTATATCAAGACATTAGGTTTTGTTTATTTTATTGAGGTTAACAGTCAAAGTTTCTTAACCTCTGCCCACCGGGATCACGCGTCACGTGGAGATGGCGTCCAACAAGGTGTCCGAGGGCGGCACTGGCTGGGTTAGGTTAGGGGAAAAGGCCGTGGCTCCGGGAGTGACCCGGAACCAACGTTGTGCACGGGCCTGCCACTCGGGCCTCGTTTTCGGCCACCACCGTCACGGCGAACGAAAAAACATCGCCTATTTAGAGTTACGAGCTTAAAGCGCTCTTCTAGAGTTGGAGGTCGGTCTAAATTAGGGTTCCGACCTCAGACGACGCCTACGGTTATGTTTAGGGCTAAAAGTTAGGTTTACGGTTCGAAAAATTAGGGTTACGAACGCGCTTTAAATCTCCGGTTATGTTTAGGGCTGGGAATTAGGTTTAGGGCTAACGGTTAAGTTTTAGGGTTAGGCTTAGGGCTCTGAACCCTAGGGCTAGAAACACGGTTATGTTTAGGGCTGAGAATTAGGTTTAGGGTTCTAAGAATCAGGTTTAGGGCTCCAACCACGAGAGCTAGATACATGGTTATGTTTAGGGCTTAGAAATGGAAACCTGCGGTTATGTTTTAGGGTTCAGGAATGGAGAACGCATTAAATGCTATTTAGGGCTAAGGGTACAGACTAAATTAAAGCCCTCTTTAGCCCGACGACATCCTAAATAGTGAGACACGTCATCAGTAGTAAACCACAGAATCACAGGGTGTTTCAGCCTTTCATTACTATACACCCTCCTCCATGGCGGCTAGCCGTAGGGCGATCACTCCTCGGCTCGTGTCCCATAGCCAATTGGATAAGCAATTTATTTAATTTTTTTATTAAGATAAAAGATAATTATTTAAGAGAATAAATTATTTATTTATTTACTTATTAGGATGAAGATCATTTTTTAAGAAAATGATCCTCATGATTTATTTATTCATTAAGGTAAATGATTACATTTAGAGTCCTATTTAGTAAAGTGATTGCTTTAAGGTCCTATTTACAATAATACTATGTTAGAGCAGCATAATAGTAGAATAAATAATTTATTTATTTACATATTAAGATAAAACAATCCTATTAATTCACTAAGTGAGATAAATGTCTAAATTTAAAAGTCCTATTTACCACTATAGTGTTAAAGCTGCACATGACTATCATCATACCTGAACCGTCACACCATAAACACTTTCAACACATTTAAACAAGGTGAATACAGGTAGAAGACCATGACTCACCTCTCTGCCAGTGGCCCTTTTTGTTAACACCGCCAGGTTTCCGGGACCACACGGGCAGAGTGCTGTGCCCCGCGAAGCATATGTTGAGCCCACAGATCCCAGCGGATGACCCCGGATCAGGTCAACAAGCTTCTACTGGGTAGCCCTCTAGGAAAAATCTCTCAAAATGACAGTATAATTCCCAGCCAAGTTAAGCTTTTTCAATGGGAGGCCAGTCCAGATCCTTAATCAGCCCAATTTCCTCACTGAGGGTGAATTTTCACTTTATATTGTAGTTTATACATTTTATCATGGCTAACACGTCGCCACAAACGCTTTCTCTCTATCTTTTGTCGTTTTGGAGTTATTAGTTAAAATGTACTCCAAAACTGACTTTATGGGCGGGGTTATGTAAATTATGGGTCTAAAACCTCTTAACCGCCACTCAAGTGGTTGGAATTGGGTCAAAGCCCATCTAAAGTTGAATTCAACGGGATTTTAGATCGCTGCTAAGGTAAGAGTTTAATGATTTAAATTAAAATAGCTAATAAACGCCTCTAATTTAAAGTTCAGGCCAAAGTTTCAGGTCTAAACATTTTTTTAGCAGGATGGAGCATAGTTACGATCTCACCCTTATTATATAAGTGTAATCCGTGATTATTTACCTATTTAGAAGATTAATTAAGTTATTGTAAATTAAAGTAATTTTAGGCCTAATAACCTACGACGCCTATTTCTTCACTTGAATCTGTCTTCATGCCTGAGCTTTAACGCTCTGAACGGGGTAAGATTGGACCGGCGGGTGACTATCTTAGGGTCACACAAGGCCAGCGGAGCTCCATAAAGGGTTAACCGAGGCAAGCATCGGCCGGGTGCTTGAGGCACGCAACCAGAGCCTAAGCTAACGATCGCCTTTCGCCTGCAGGGTGGGCAAGTCCTCTGAGGGTGGCATGAAATCCTGGGTCATTCTTGGCCTTTCTCCTCGGTATCCTGCGTCGAGGGCGGCGGACCCCTACGCTAGATTCGGGCTAATCCCAAACCGTGCTCCGGAAGCGTAACCCATAACCCTTAACGCCGTAATGCGCTTACGCCCCGGGTCCCTCCCATATCTCTCGCGCTTGAGTCTCTGCGCCTCTCTGATCACCCGTATCGTGCCGACCGATCGCTACAGCACGTGCTCATGAATAAGCAGCGGAACTGTCGCCCCCAACTAATAGGGTGCCTCGGTGGGTGTCTATATCAAGACATTAGGTTTTGTTTATTTTATTGAGGTTAACAGTCAAAGTTTCTTAACCTCTGCCCACCGGGATCACGCGTCACGTGGAGATGGCGTCCAACAAGGTGTCCGAGGGCGGCACTGGCTGGGTTAGGTTAGGGGAAAAGGCCGTGGCTCCGGGAGTGACCCGGAACCAACGTTGTGCACGGGCCTGCCACTCGGGCCTCGTTTTCGGCCACCACCGTCACGGCGAACGAAAAAACATCGCCTATTTAGAGTTACGAGCTTAAAGCGCTCTTCTAGAGTTGGAGGTCGGTCTAAATTAGGGTTCCGACCTCAGACGACGCCTACGGTTATGTTTAGGGCTAAAAGTTAGGTTTACGGTTCGAAAAATTAGGGTTACGAACGCGCTTTAAATCTCCGGTTATGTTTAGGGCTGGGAATTAGGTTTAGGGCTAACGGTTAAGTTTTAGGGTTAGGCTTAGGGCTCTGAACCCTAGGGCTAGAAACACGGTTATGTTTAGGGCTGAGAATTAGGTTTAGGGTTCTAAGAATCAGGTTTAGGGCTCCAACCACGAGAGCTAGATACATGGTTATGTTTAGGGCTTAGAAATGGAAACCTGCGGTTATGTTTTAGGGTTCAGGAATGGAGAACGCATTAAATGCTATTTAGGGCTAAGGGTACAGACTAAATTAAAGCCCTCTTTAGCCCGACGACATCCTAAATAGTGAGACACGTCATCAGTAGTAAACCACAGAATCACAGGGTGTTTCAGCCTTTCATTACTATACACCCTCCTCCATGGCGGCTAGCCGTAGGGCGATCACTCCTCGGCTCGTGTCCCATAGCCAATTGGATAAGCAATTTATTTAATTTTTTTATTAAGATAAAAGATAATTATTTAAGAGAATAAATTATTTATTTATTTACTTATTAGGATGAAGATCATTTTTTAAGAAAATGATCCTCATGATTTATTTATTCATTAAGGTAAATGATTACATTTAGAGTCCTATTTAGTAAAGTGATTGCTTTAAGGTCCTATTTACAATAATACTATGTTAGAGCAGCATAATAGTAGAATAAATAATTTATTTATTTACATATTAAGATAAAACAATCCTATTAATTCACTAAGTGAGATAAATGTCTAAATTTAAAAGTCCTATTTACCACTATAGTGTTAAAGCTGCACATGACTATCATCATACCTGAACCGTCACACCATAAACATTTTCAACACATTTAAACAAGGTGAATACAGGTAGAAGACCATGACTCACCTCTCTGCCAGTGGCCCTTTTTGTTAACACCGCCAGGTTTCCGGGACCACACGGGCAGAGTGCTGTGCCCCGCGAAGCATATGTTGAGCCCACAGATCCCAGCGGATGACCCCGGATCAGGTCAACAAGCTTCTACTGGGTAGCCCTCTAGGAAAAATCTCTCAAAATGACAGTATAATTCCCAGCCAAGTTAAGCTTTTTCAATGGGAGGCCAGTCCAGATCCTTAATCAGCCCAATTTCCTCACTGAGGGTGAATTTTCACTTTATATTGTAGTTTATACATTTTATCATGGCTAACACGTCGCCACAAACGCTTTCTCTCTATCTTTTGTCGTTTTGGAGTTATTAGTTAAAATGTACTCCAAAACTGACTTTATGGGCGGGGTTATGTAAATTATGGGTCTAAAACCTCTTAACCGCCACTCAAGTGGTTGGAATTGGGTCAAAGCCCATCTAAAGTTGAATTCAACGGGATTTTAGATCGCTGCTAAGGTAAGAGTTTAATGATTTAAATTAAAATAGCTAATAAACGCCTCTAATTTAAAGTTCAGGCCAAAGTTTCAGGTCTAAACATTTTTTTAGCAGGATGGAGCATAGTTACGATCTCACCCTTATTATATAAGTGTAATCCGTGATTATTTACCTATTTAGAAGATTAATTAAGTTATTGTAAATTAAAGTAATTTTAGGCCTAATAACCTACGACGCCTATTTCTTCACTTGAATCTGTCTTCATGCCTGAGCTTTAACGCTCTGAACGGGGTAAGATTGGACCGGCGGGTGACTATCTTAGGGTCACACAAGGCCAGCGGAGCTCCATAAAGGGTTAACCGAGGCAAGCATCGGCCGGGTGCTTGAGGCACGCAACCAGAGCCTAAGCTAACGATCGCCTTTCGCCTGCAGGGTGGGCAAGTCCTCTGAGGGTGGCATGAAATCCTGGGTCATTCTTGGCCTTTCTCCTCGGTATCCTGCGTCGAGGGCGGCGGACCCCTACGCTAGATTCGGGCTAATCCCAAACCGTGCTCCGGAAGCGTAACCCATAACCCTTAACGCCGTAATGCGCTTACGCCCCGGGTCCCTCCCATATCTCTCGCGCTTGAGTCTCTGCGCCTCTCTGATCACCCGTATCGTGCCGACCGATCGCTACAGCACGTGCTCATGAATAAGCAGCGGAACTGTCGCCCCCAACTAATAGGGTGCCTCGGTGGGTGTCTATATCAAGACATTAGGTTTTGTTTATTTTATTGAGGTTAACAGTCAAAGTTTCTTAACCTCTGCCCACCGGGATCACGCGTCACGTGGAGATGGCGTCCAACAAGGTGTCCGAGGGCGGCACTGGCTGGGTTAGGTTAGGGGAAAAGGCCGTGGCTCCGGGAGTGACCCGGAACCAACGTTGTGCACGGGCCTGCCACTCGGGCCTCGTTTTCGGCCACCACCGTCACGGCGAACGAAAAAACATCGCCTATTTAGAGTTACGAGCTTAAAGCGCTCTTCTAGAGTTGGAGGTCGGTCTAAATTAGGGTTCCGACCTCAGACGACGCCTACGGTTATGTTTAGGGCTAAAAGTTAGGTTTACGGTTCGAAAAATTAGGGTTACGAACGCGCTTTAAATCTCCGGTTATGTTTAGGGCTGGGAATTAGGTTTAGGGCTAACGGTTAAGTTTTAGGGTTAGGCTTAGGGCTCTGAACCCTAGGGCTAGAAACACGGTTATGTTTAGGGCTGAGAATTAGGTTTAGGGTTCTAAGAATCAGGTTTAGGGCTCCAACCACGAGAGCTAGATACATGGTTATGTTTAGGGCTTAGAAATGGAAACCTGCGGTTATGTTTTAGGGTTCAGGAATGGAGAACGCATTAAATGCTATTTAGGGCTAAGGGTACAGACTAAATTAAAGCCCTCTTTAGCCCGACGACATCCTAAATAGTGAGACACGTCATCAGTAGTAAACCACAGAATCACAGGGTGTTTCAGCCTTTCATTACTATACACCCTCCTCCATGGCGGCTAGCCGTAGGGCGATCACTCCTCGGCTCGTGTCCCATAGCCAATTGGATAAGCAATTTATTTAATTTTTTTATTAAGATAAAAGATAATTATTTAAGAGAATAAATTATTTATTTATTTACTTATTAGGATGAAGATCATTTTTTAAGAAAATGATCCTCATGATTTATTTATTCATTAAGGTAAATGATTACATTTAGAGTCCTATTTAGTAAAGTGATTGCTTTAAGGTCCTATTTACAATAATACTATGTTAGAGCAGCATAATAGTAGAATAAATAATTTATTTATTTACATATTAAGATAAAACAATCCTATTAATTCACTAAGTGAGATAAATGTCTAAATTTAAAAGTCCTATTTACCACTATAGTGTTAAAGCTGCACATGACTATCATCATACCTGAACCGTCACACCATAAACATTTTCAACACATTTAAACAAGGTGAATACAGGTAGAAGACCATGACTCACCTCTCTGCCAGTGGCCCTTTTTGTTAACACCGCCAGGTTTCCGGGACCACACGGGCAGAGTGCTGTGCCCCGCGAAGCATATGTTGAGCCCACAGATCCCAGCGGATGACCCCGGATCAGGTCAACAAGCTTCTACTGGGTAGCCCTCTAGGAAAAATCTCTCAAAATGACAGTATAATTCCCAGCCAAGTTAAGCTTTTTCAATGGGAGGCCAGTCCAGATCCTTAATCAGCCCAATTTCCTCACTGAGGGTGAATTTTCACTTTATATTGTAGTTTATACATTTTATCATGGCTAACACGTCGCCACAAACGCTTTCTCTCTATCTTTTGTCGTTTTGGAGTTATTAGTTAAAATGTACTCCAAAACTGACTTTATGGGCGGGGTTATGTAAATTATGGGTCTAAAACCTCTTAACCGCCACTCAAGTGGTTGGAATTGGGTCAAAGCCCATCTAAAGTTGAATTCAACGGGATTTTAGATCGCTGCTAAGGTAAGAGTTTAATGATTTAAATTAAAATAGCTAATAAACGCCTCTAATTTAAAGTTCAGGCCAAAGTTTCAGGTCTAAACATTTTTTTAGCAGGATGGAGCATAGTTACGATCTCACCCTTATTATATAAGTGTAATCCGTGATTATTTACCTATTTAGAAGATTAATTAAGTTATTGTAAATTAAAGTAATTTTAGGCCTAATAACCTACGACGCCTATTTCTTCACTTGAATCTGTCTTCATGCCTGAGCTTTAACGCTCTGAACGGGGTAAGATTGGACCGGCGGGTGACTATCTTAGGGTCACACAAGGCCAGCGGAGCTCCATAAAGGGTTAACCGAGGCAAGCATCGGCCGGGTGCTTGAGGCACGCAACCAGAGCCTAAGCTAACGATCGCCTTTCGCCTGCAGGGTGGGCAAGTCCTCTGAGGGTGGCATGAAATCCTGGGTCATTCTTGGCCTTTCTCCTCGGTATCCTGCGTCGAGGGCGGCGGACCCCTACGCTAGATTCGGGCTAATCCCAAACCGTGCTCCGGAAGCGTAACCCATAACCCTTAACGCCGTAATGCGCTTACGCCCCGGGTCCCTCCCATATCTCTCGCGCTTGAGTCTCTGCGCCTCTCTGATCACCCGTATCGTGCCGACCGATCGCTACAGCACGTGCTCATGAATAAGCAGCGGAACTGTCGCCCCCAACTAATAGGGTGCCTCGGTGGGTGTCTATATCAAGACATTAGGTTTTGTTTATTTTATTGAGGTTAACAGTCAAAGTTTCTTAACCTCTGCCCACCGGGATCACGCGTCACGTGGAGATGGCGTCCAACAAGGTGTCCGAGGGCGGCACTGGCTGGGTTAGGTTAGGGGAAAAGGCCGTGGCTCCGGGAGTGACCCGGAACCAACGTTGTGCACGGGCCTGCCACTCGGGCCTCGTTTTCGGCCACCACCGTCACGGCGAACGAAAAAACATCGCCTATTTAGAGTTACGAGCTTAAAGCGCTCTTCTAGAGTTGGAGGTCGGTCTAAATTAGGGTTCCGACCTCAGACGACGCCTACGGTTATGTTTAGGGCTAAAAGTTAGGTTTACGGTTCGAAAAATTAGGGTTACGAACGCGCTTTAAATCTCCGGTTATGTTTAGGGCTGGGAATTAGGTTTAGGGCTAACGGTTAAGTTTTAGGGTTAGGCTTAGGGCTCTGAACCCTAGGGCTAGAAACACGGTTATGTTTAGGGCTGAGAATTAGGTTTAGGGTTCTAAGAATCAGGTTTAGGGCTCCAACCACGAGAGCTAGATACATGGTTATGTTTAGGGCTTAGAAATGGAAACCTGCGGTTATGTTTTAGGGTTCAGGAATGGAGAACGCATTAAATGCTATTTAGGGCTAAGGGTACAGACTAAATTAAAGCCCTCTTTAGCCCGACGACATCCTAAATAGTGAGACACGTCATCAGTAGTAAACCACAGAATCACAGGGTGTTTCAGCCTTTCATTACTATACACCCTCCTCCATGGCGGCTAGCCGTAGGGCGATCACTCCTCGGCTCGTGTCCCATAGCCAATTGGATAAGCAATTTATTTAATTTTTTTATTAAGATAAAAGATAATTATTTAAGAGAATAAATTATTTATTTATTTACTTATTAGGATGAAGATCATTTTTTAAGAAAATGATCCTCATGATTTATTTATTCATTAAGGTAAATGATTACATTTAGAGTCCTATTTAGTAAAGTGATTGCTTTAAGGTCCTATTTACAATAATACTATGTTAGAGCAGCATAATAGTAGAATAAATAATTTATTTATTTACATATTAAGATAAAACAATCCTATTAATTCACTAAGTGAGATAAATGTCTAAATTTAAAAGTCCTATTTACCACTATAGTGTTAAAGCTGCACATGACTATCATCATACCTGAACCGTCACACCATAAACATTTTCAACACATTTAAACAAGGTGAATACAGGTAGAAGACCATGACTCACCTCTCTGCCAGTGGCCCTTTTTGTTAACACCGCCAGGTTTCCGGGACCACACGGGCAGAGTGCTGTGCCCCGCGAAGCATATGTTGAGCCCACAGATCCCAGCGGATGACCCCGGATCAGGTCAACAAGCTTCTACTGGGTAGCCCTCTAGGAAAAATCTCTCAAAATGACAGTATAATTCCCAGCCAAGTTAAGCTTTTTCAATGGGAGGCCAGTCCAGATCCTTAATCAGCCCAATTTCCTCACTGAGGGTGAATTTTCACTTTATATTGTAGTTTATACATTTTATCATGGCTAACACGTCGCCACAAACGCTTTCTCTCTATCTTTTGTCGTTTTGGAGTTATTAGTTAAAATGTACTCCAAAACTGACTTTATGGGCGGGGTTATGTAAATTATGGGTCTAAAACCTCTTAACCGCCACTCAAGTGGTTGGAATTGGGTCAAAGCCCATCTAAAGTTGAATTCAACGGGATTTTAGATCGCTGCTAAGGTAAGAGTTTAATGATTTAAATTAAAATAGCTAATAAACGCCTCTAATTTAAAGTTCAGGCCAAAGTTTCAGGTCTAAACATTTTTTTAGCAGGATGGAGCATAGTTACGATCTCACCCTTATTATATAAGTGTAATCCGTGATTATTTACCTATTTAGAAGATTAATTAAGTTATTGTAAATTAAAGTAATTTTAGGCCTAATAACCTACGACGCCTATTTCTTCACTTGAATCTGTCTTCATGCCTGAGCTTTAACGCTCTGAACGGGGTAAGATTGGACCGGCGGGTGACTATCTTAGGGTCACACAAGGCCAGCGGAGCTCCATAAAGGGTTAACCGAGGCAAGCATCGGCCGGGTGCTTGAGGCACGCAACCAGAGCCTAAGCTAACGATCGCCTTTCGCCTGCAGGGTGGGCAAGTCCTCTGAGGGTGGCATGAAATCCTGGGTCATTCTTGGCCTTTCTCCTCGGTATCCTGCGTCGAGGGCGGCGGACCCCTACGCTAGATTCGGGCTAATCCCAAACCGTGCTCCGGAAGCGTAACCCATAACCCTTAACGCCGTAATGCGCTTACGCCCCGGGTCCCTCCCATATCTCTCGCGCTTGAGTCTCTGCGCCTCTCTGATCACCCGTATCGTGCCGACCGATCGCTACAGCACGTGCTCATGAATAAGCAGCGGAACTGTCGCCCCCAACTAATAGGGTGCCTCGGTGGGTGTCTATATCAAGACATTAGGTTTTGTTTATTTTATTGAGGTTAACAGTCAAAGTTTCTTAACCTCTGCCCACCGGGATCACGCGTCACGTGGAGATGGCGTCCAACAAGGTGTCCGAGGGCGGCACTGGCTGGGTTAGGTTAGGGGAAAAGGCCGTGGCTCCGGGAGTGACCCGGAACCAACGTTGTGCACGGGCCTGCCACTCGGGCCTCGTTTTCGGCCACCACCGTCACGGCGAACGAAAAAACATCGCCTATTTAGAGTTACGAGCTTAAAGCGCTCTTCTAGAGTTGGAGGTCGGTCTAAATTAGGGTTCCGACCTCAGACGACGCCTACGGTTATGTTTAGGGCTAAAAGTTAGGTTTACGGTTCGAAAAATTAGGGTTACGAACGCGCTTTAAATCTCCGGTTATGTTTAGGGCTGGGAATTAGGTTTAGGGCTAACGGTTAAGTTTTAGGGTTAGGCTTAGGGCTCTGAACCCTAGGGCTAGAAACACGGTTATGTTTAGGGCTGAGAATTAGGTTTAGGGTTCTAAGAATCAGGTTTAGGGCTCCAACCACGAGAGCTAGATACATGGTTATGTTTAGGGCTTAGAAATGGAAACCTGCGGTTATGTTTTAGGGTTCAGGAATGGAGAACGCATTAAATGCTATTTAGGGCTAAGGGTACAGACTAAATTAAAGCCCTCTTTAGCCCGACGACATCCTAAATAGTGAGACACGTCATCAGTAGTAAACCACAGAATCACAGGGTGTTTCAGCCTTTCATTACTATACACCCTCCTCCATGGCGGCTAGCCGTAGGGCGATCACTCCTCGGCTCGTGTCCCATAGCCAATTGGATAAGCAATTTATTTAATTTTTTTATTAAGATAAAAGATAATTATTTAAGAGAATAAATTATTTATTTATTTACTTATTAGGATGAAGATCATTTTTTAAGAAAATGATCCTCATGATTTATTTATTCATTAAGGTAAATGATTACATTTAGAGTCCTATTTAGTAAAGTGATTGCTTTAAGGTCCTATTTACAATAATACTATGTTAGAGCAGCATAATAGTAGAATAAATAATTTATTTATTTACATATTAAGATAAAACAATCCTATTAATTCACTAAGTGAGATAAATGTCTAAATTTAAAAGTCCTATTTACCACTATAGTGTTAAAGCTGCACATGACTATCATCATACCTGAACCGTCACACCATAAACATTTTCAACACATTTAAACAAGGTGAATACAGGTAGAAGACCATGACTCACCTCTCTGCCAGTGGCCCTTTTTGTTAACACCGCCAGGTTTCCGGGACCACACGGGCAGAGTGCTGTGCCCCGCGAAGCATATGTTGAGCCCACAGATCCCAGCGGATGACCCCGGATCAGGTCAACAAGCTTCTACTGGGTAGCCCTCTAGGAAAAATCTCTCAAAATGACAGTATAATTCCCAGCCAAGTTAAGCTTTTTCAATGGGAGGCCAGTCCAGATCCTTAATCAGCCCAATTTCCTCACTGAGGGTGAATTTTCACTTTATATTGTAGTTTATACATTTTATCATGGCTAACACGTCGCCACAAACGCTTTCTCTCTATCTTTTGTCGTTTTGGAGTTATTAGTTAAAATGTACTCCAAAACTGACTTTATGGGCGGGGTTATGTAAATTATGGGTCTAAAACCTCTTAACCGCCACTCAAGTGGTTGGAATTGGGTCAAAGCCCATCTAAAGTTGAATTCAACGGGATTTTAGATCGCTGCTAAGGTAAGAGTTTAATGATTTAAATTAAAATAGCTAATAAACGCCTCTAATTTAAAGTTCAGGCCAAAGTTTCAGGTCTAAACATTTTTTTAGCAGGATGGAGCATAGTTACGATCTCACCCTTATTATATAAGTGTAATCCGTGATTATTTACCTATTTAGAAGATTAATTAAGTTATTGTAAATTAAAGTAATTTTAGGCCTAATAACCTACGACGCCTATTTCTTCACTTGAATCTGTCTTCATGCCTGAGCTTTAACGCTCTGAACGGGGTAAGATTGGACCGGCGGGTGACTATCTTAGGGTCACACAAGGCCAGCGGAGCTCCATAAAGGGTTAACCGAGGCAAGCATCGGCCGGGTGCTTGAGGCACGCAACCAGAGCCTAAGCTAACGATCGCCTTTCGCCTGCAGGGTGGGCAAGTCCTCTGAGGGTGGCATGAAATCCTGGGTCATTCTTGGCCTTTCTCCTCGGTATCCTGCGTCGAGGGCGGCGGACCCCTACGCTAGATTCGGGCTAATCCCAAACCGTGCTCCGGAAGCGTAACCCATAACCCTTAACGCCGTAATGCGCTTACGCCCCGGGTCCCTCCCATATCTCTCGCGCTTGAGTCTCTGCGCCTCTCTGATCACCCGTATCGTGCCGACCGATCGCTACAGCACGTGCTCATGAATAAGCAGCGGAACTGTCGCCCCCAACTAATAGGGTGCCTCGGTGGGTGTCTATATCAAGACATTAGGTTTTGTTTATTTTATTGAGGTTAACAGTCAAAGTTTCTTAACCTCTGCCCACCGGGATCACGCGTCACGTGGAGATGGCGTCCAACAAGGTGTCCGAGGGCGGCACTGGCTGGGTTAGGTTAGGGGAAAAGGCCGTGGCTCCGGGAGTGACCCGGAACCAACGTTGTGCACGGGCCTGCCACTCGGGCCTCGTTTTCGGCCACCACCGTCACGGCGAACGAAAAAACATCGCCTATTTAGAGTTACGAGCTTAAAGCGCTCTTCTAGAGTTGGAGGTCGGTCTAAATTAGGGTTCCGACCTCAGACGACGCCTACGGTTATGTTTAGGGCTAAAAGTTAGGTTTACGGTTCGAAAAATTAGGGTTACGAACGCGCTTTAAATCTCCGGTTATGTTTAGGGCTGGGAATTAGGTTTAGGGCTAACGGTTAAGTTTTAGGGTTAGGCTTAGGGCTCTGAACCCTAGGGCTAGAAACACGGTTATGTTTAGGGCTGAGAATTAGGTTTAGGGTTCTAAGAATCAGGTTTAGGGCTCCAACCACGAGAGCTAGATACATGGTTATGTTTAGGGCTTAGAAATGGAAACCTGCGGTTATGTTTTAGGGTTCAGGAATGGAGAACGCATTAAATGCTATTTAGGGCTAAGGGTACAGACTAAATTAAAGCCCTCTTTAGCCCGACGACATCCTAAATAGTGAGACACGTCATCAGTAGTAAACCACAGAATCACAGGGTGTTTCAGCCTTTCATTACTATACACCCTCCTCCATGGCGGCTAGCCGTAGGGCGATCACTCCTCGGCTCGTGTCCCATAGCCAATTGGATAAGCAATTTATTTAATTTTTTTATTAAGATAAAAGATAATTATTTAAGAGAATAAATTATTTATTTATTTACTTATTAGGATGAAGATCATTTTTTAAGAAAATGATCCTCATGATTTATTTATTCATTAAGGTAAATGATTACATTTAGAGTCCTATTTAGTAAAGTGATTGCTTTAAGGTCCTATTTACAATAATACTATGTTAGAGCAGCATAATAGTAGAATAAATAATTTATTTATTTACATATTAAGATAAAACAATCCTATTAATTCACTAAGTGAGATAAATGTCTAAATTTAAAAGTCCTATTTACCACTATAGTGTTAAAGCTGCACATGACTATCATCATACCTGAACCGTCACACCATAAACACTTTCAACACATTTAAACAAGGTGAATACAGGTAGAAGACCATGACTCACCTCTCTGCCAGTGGCCCTTTTTGTTAACACCGCCAGGTTTCCGGGACCACACGGGCAGAGTGCTGTGCCCCGCGAAGCATATGTTGAGCCCACAGATCCCAGCGGATGACCCCGGATCAGGTCAACAAGCTTCTACTGGGTAGCCCTCTAGGAAAAATCTCTCAAAATGACAGTATAATTCCCAGCCAAGTTAAGCTTTTTCAATGGGAGGCCAGTCCAGATCCTTAATCAGCCCAATTTCCTCACTGAGGGTGAATTTTCACTTTATATTGTAGTTTATACATTTTATCATGGCTAACACGTCGCCACAAACGCTTTCTCTCTATCTTTTGTCGTTTTGGAGTTATTAGTTAAAATGTACTCCAAAACTGACTTTATGGGCGGGGTTATGTAAATTATGGGTCTAAAACCTCTTAACCGCCACTCAAGTGGTTGGAATTGGGTCAAAGCCCATCTAAAGTTGAATTCAACGGTTATGTTTAGGGCTAAAAGTTAGGTTTACGGTTCGAAAAATTAGGGTTACGAACGCGCTTTAAATCTCCGGTTATGTTTAGGGCTGGGAATTAGGTTTAGGGCTAACGGTTAAGTTTTAGGGTTAGGCTTAGGGCTCTGAACCCTAGGGCTAGAAACACGGTTATGGTTAGGGTTAGGGTTAGGGTTAGGGTTAGGGTTAGGGTTAGGGTTAGGGTTAGGGTTAGGGTTAGGGTTAGGGTTAGGGTTAGGGTTAGGGTTAGGGTTAGGGTCAGGGTCAGGGTTAGGGTAGGGGATGGGGGTGGGTGAGGGGGTAGGGGTGGGGATGGGGATGGGGGTGGGGGGTGGGTGAGGGTGTGGGGGTGGGGGTGGGGGTGGGGGTGGGGGGTGGGGTGGGGGTGGGGGTGGGGGTGGGGGTGGGGAGGGGGTGGGGGTGGGGGTGGGGGTGGGGGTGGGGGTGGGGGTGGGGTGGGGGTGGGGGTGGGGGTGGGGGTGG